>NC_141164.1:95404771-95558842 GCF_053477565.2 Lygodium microphyllum
GCCAGAAGTTAGCACTAAAAGAGAGAGCCAGAAGAATACTGGAAAAGAAAGTTGAGCAAATATGGAGAAATTAGAACAATTGAACGCTGAGCTCCAAAATACTTTGCAAGGTGGACTGAATTTGTCACTAGAAATTGGGAAAGTCACTGGAAAGCCATCTTCTATTGAAACTAAGTTATATTACAATTGGGAGAGGCAAGAAGGAAGCTCCGAGGAAACAAGTGGTACCAATAAGAGTAGCTCAAAGAAGGGTTCAACTACTATTGAGAATAAAGAAGACACAAAAGGATAGGGACACAACAGTGACGATTTCGTAGGTTTTGATGACTTTTCCACTAAAAGGGTAGGGTATAGGATAGATGAAGACTTCATTGATCATACGATAGAGGACCATAGTATATATAGTCTTTCAAAATATTGGGATCTTAGTAGATTATTTGCTAACCCAAAAGAGCAAGTTCCAATCTTCGAGGACCTAGAAGAAGTGCTAAGAGCGTTATATATGGCTGTGAGAGTGCTTATGCAACTTATAGATTTCACACAATATTCTAGTTGTTGGGATGATGATCCTAGCATGCATGTCCAATGGTTTGAAGTGACATGTATAGCAAATGAGATTATTGATGCAGATTAGAAACTTCACATATTCCTAGCAACTTTGAAGGATGAAGTAGCCTTGTGGTATGGTAACCTTCCTATTGCCACAAGGATGACTTATACAATGTTAAGAGATGCATCCTTAAGTAAGTTTAGGCGGCAAGGGTTTAAAGAACTTTTAGGGTTAGAGTTTGATTATTTAGGGAAAAACCTAGGAAAAACTATGGAACATTACATCAAAAAGATGAAAACATTAATTAGAAAGGTGGAACAAAATGCTCCTTTAGAGGATATGCAAAAATGAAAATTTATTGAAAGACTATAGAAAACTGTTAGGAAACATGTAAGCCTTAAACGACCAACTACTTTGGCCGATGCAAAGACACAAGCACGATGGTGGGAGGAAGTACAATTAGGGCAGTTGAGGAGGAAGGGGTTGTACAATAATCCTGGATTAGTTTCCTCAAGTATGCCACCCTCCATGGCAACTAGTACACCATATGTAGGAGCTCCAAACACTCCTTGAGCTACATATATGATGAGTGCGAGTATGATACCATGATCAATGCCATATTCAAGATTAAATCCATATCTGGTGCCCCCAATATATCCACACCATCGACAGTCACAACATCTACAAGACGGAGTCTATATGAGGCTAAGCTAATAGCCAAATCTTTGGTAGATATGAAAAAATATATATTTTAGCTCAAGTAAACCCCAATGTGAAGGGAGTCTATAATGTTAGCTAGTGTGCTAGTGCAACAAGATCAACTCAAGCATCTAGTCAACAGGATCCCACCCCACCAAGGTCCCAACACCTAGTGTGGGAAATGTCATGGTTTCAAGCATTTAGCAACAGAATACCCCACACCAAGTAGAGTGGTTCTTGATCAGCCAATAAATTTTTTTTGTGGATATTACTTGAGAAACAATCACATGGAGGATCAATACTTGCTGGGTTAAGCAAACTCATTTAGGACAACAAGCAACCCAGATGCAAACAAATTATAATTACGTGAATAGTCAAAATGTGATGATTTACCCATTGATAGGACCTCCTAATGGACCATTTATGCCAAGAGGTATGCCGACCCAAGGGACAACTCTAATGCCTAGAAATCAAGGATAGGGAGGATATTCTCAAAATGAGAGGAGACCTTCACCATATAGAAATCCTAACTTTAAATAGAAGTTTTCAAGCAATTAGCTATATCACCATCAGTGTCATCTTCTAAAGAATAGTGCACAAAATATTCTCCCATTCCCAAGGGTTTTGCAATATTCTTTTGGTGCACCATATTGATTGTTGTCTTATCCCTGTCTAACAAGGTTCTAAGATGTAGATCTCTATATAACCAAGCATAACTTTTCTCAATCTCTGAGTTCTCATTTAATTCATCCTTAATTCTAGAGGCATCAGATCGGTTGATATTTGTGCTCTCCTCCATGGGTTCCTGCAAAAACACCTTGGCCACAACTCTCAGTTGTACACGATCGTGCTTGGGTCCTATCATTATAATATCTTGTGCCAACTTTGGTTGCATCGAGACTTAACAACCAAGTCCTTCTTCCCAAAAGAATTGGGTACAAAGTAGCACCTTGAATAGGTTCACTACCAAAAATAAAGTCCAACCATGCGATCACAATCAATATTTTACATAAGAAACCTGAGGGGTCACTTTCCGCTAATCATCTAAATGTAGAACAATACTTGTAACCTCTTTCTTGTCATTCAACCCTAATTTAAGCATCATTTCTTTTTTCATTAAATTCACTACCACCTTGCCATCCAATTGAGCCCCAAATATCATGTGCTGAAATCATCACTTCCATGTCTACAATTGGAGCCCATGGATCCAAGAATAAATCCATGATTCTTACAGATGGAACACCTTTATCTATATTAGCAACTTCTATATTTGGTCAGATAGTTTTAGGATTGCTCCTTTTAGCCCTTTGCTATACTAATTTTGCGATATATCTCTCTTCTACTAGTAGGAGCAATTTCTAGTAATCATCTCAAGTTAATAGACAAGTATAAACTTTCTAGTTCATCCCATATATTAAAAGATTTCCCTTTCTCCTTGTCATTATCTTTAGCTATTTTTGACACTCTTAGTCTTTGAGAAAATGGAGCCACCCCTTCCTCCTTAATCTTTGGGGAATTTAAAGGAAGGGGCAAAGTAGGCTGATCTTTTGAAGTAGGCGGTGAATCTATCACATTTTTTTCTATATCATGATTTTTTGAATGTTTTGGTTTAAAAGATCTCTCTAGTTTTGGAGTTTGCAGCACCATTAGGCCTACGGACCTATTCCATATCTAAAATAATGACTGGGTTTGATTTTGAATGAGTGATTGATCCAAACATTATATTTGAGTTAAAGGTGATATGTTTTCTCTTAAGTGATCTTTCCTCCAAATCCTCTACAATTTCTACTAGGTTTGCGGTTGAGGCCCTTACCCTTATCTTGGCTTTGTGAAGATGTACCTTCTCCTGGGAAATCCTTCTCATAATGGCCTTCACTGCCATATTTGGCACATAAAGGGATATAATCCTTTCTTTTCTACTCATTTGGGAAAATTCTTGCCACACATTTGATGGGACCAAAAATGGGCCAGCACTGGCTATGGCACTAGCTAGACCTCATGCATACAACAGATACCTCCACCACCACTCAGCCTCATGGTCCAAGAGCCTCTGTAATAACTAAATTCACACTAAGTACTTCTAATATTGCATTTGTAGTTGGATAAAAGTCCAACAATACCTTCCCCAAAACCCCTCAGAGGGGGTATCCCACACATGTTGGCAATAAGTGCCACGTATCACAGACATAGGAGGCACCCCATCGACTGGTTGCCATGATCCCACTGTAGCTCTCCTACATCTTGGGGATTGGTCCCTAGATGCACTGCTTTTACATATAAACGCATTCACACAAAACTCCTCTCTTTGTCAGCAAGATCGAGGAGATACCATGCTTCTTACCAATAATTTTCCCCAAGAAATAAACGACTAACCTACGGCAACGGTAGTCTCACTCTCTCAAGCGTGGGTTAACTATGATTCAAACAATTGCTATGCATTCCTAGGAGTTGATACCACATGTATGATTAATGAAATAGTGGATGTCTCATTGTGCACAAATAGTTATGTTTCGAAATCAGCCTATGTGCTAGTACGCAAACAACCTTTCCATGAATTCCAACTAATACGCATATATGCTTTGTTGCAAGAATCTAGCACCAAGGCAACCTTGTGCTACAAGATCCCTAATTTCCAAAGAAACCATTTCCTAAATGCTGTTCATAGAAAAAAAAATTAGAATTTGTATTATTTCAACCCTCAAACTATTGCACTAAATCCTACTCCCCCCCACCGTTTAAGTTTTGCTTCATTGCATAGGTGTATAGAGATTGTTTTGTCATGATTTAGTGTATGAAGAGCAATAAATCACACACTATAACAAAAAGATAGGGAAAAATGAGGCAAAACCTCATGCTTTTCCCCACCATACATCCACAACCACTTATCATATTTTTTCGTATTTTTCTAAGCCATATTCCTATTTTTCCTTTTATTTTCCTCCATTTTTCTTTATTTTTCTCTATTTTTCCAATTAAAAATTGATATATTTTCAAAGCTGTGGTTCTTGATTCTTAGAACAAAAGTAATATAGATTTTATCAACATTTTATCGCATGTGTATTGGTTTATCCCACCCAAAAACACCAAAAACTCCATTTTCCTCATAAAAACCGTGTTTTACGGGTTTCTAAAAATTATTTCCAGCATTTTGACTTTATGTTTTCTGATTTTTTCATCATGGAAGCATAGAACAAATAGTGAACAACATTCCTACCAATTTTCACTCCATAAGAACAACATTGACTCAATCAAATGTAAAAAACAAGCAATTTTCCTTTGTAAAATAAAATTACCAGTTTTTTCCTTCTTTGCGGGTTTTTTAATCTGATGCGGGACTACAGATCAGCCCTCATTCAAGGATCAGCCCACCTCTGAACAGCAAACCCTAGCCCTCCACCAATCCGAGAATGATCCAGTACCATGCCAGACAAGCGATCTTCAATCGTTCTTCAATCTTCTTCATGGGCATGAACTGCCTCTTAAGGGGAGAGAGAGGGAGGAGAGAGGAAGACTGCTTTTTAATCTCAGCAACCGGGTAGCCATTGGAGGAGTAGATACAAGTGATGAAGAGCGAAGATAGAGTGTAGATCAACCATGTAATCAATTGGGGGGGTTGTTTGCAGCACCTCTAGCCCCTCTATGAACCATGTAATCAATTGGGGGGGTTGTTTGCAGCACCTTTAGCCCCCCCCCCCCAACAAAAATCAAGTTTGGTTAGGGGCCCCAAAGGGAGCCCCCAAAGGTCACATCCTTTGGTTCCACTTGGCCTTTTGGATCTTGGCCTCTCGGGCACCCCATTTGATCGTCCGGCCTCCGATTCGCGATCTGGAAATTTCTGCTTGACCATCTCAAAGTCCCCCACTGCTGAGCATCTCCCAGGTCTTGTCTATCATGCGAAAAAATTATGAAAATTCACTGACCGCCATCCAGTGGCTCTTTTAAGCACTTTTTGGGCATTGCCGCTTAAAAGCATACTAATTGCAGCTGTCACATTCGATGAAGCCTATTTTTCCCTTGAAATTCAGAATAGGCTTGATGATGGAAGTTTAGTGGAGGAGTACACTAGTTCAATTGTTAAGGGAATACAAGAGCATGATCATTCCTAAGATTTGTTCTTTGAGTTTAATTCTCGAGTCATTACACAAGAAGAAGAATCAAAGGATAAAATAGCTGAGACAAGTGATGAATCATATACTGAAAATTTTATAATAGTATTGGAGATTAATGAAATGGTAACAAAGAATCCACCTATTACCTTTGCTTCGAAGGAGATGGACGTGATTCCATTTGGGTTTGATCAATTACCTTCATCTATTCAACGGCTCTACTTCCATTATTGGAGAGAGAGAATACAAGAATCCCATAGTAATAGGAGTTGTAGGTCTTTCCAATCTCTATCTTGTAAAGAAGATAAAAATGATCCTTCGAATGGTGGAATTTTTTTGTGCTATGTTACAATGTTAGATTGGGAAGAGAAATGGGGGGATGAGCTTAGTTCTCACCATAAAGTAGTGGACATTCCTCAAGGAATTGTGTCTTTAGAGGTTAGACCTGCCAATAGGAGATAATGTTGTTGCTCTTCCAGGCTTGGGCCAACTCCACTAGGTTGTGGTGGCATCTTTGTCCTACTTTCAATGCTCTACGAGCCAATCCTAGTTTCTTTTCTATTGTTTCTATGGACTCTCCTTCCTCCTCCTGGGTGACGTTTAGTAGGGTACTCCTGGAAGGCACTTTGCTAGGTTTGAAAGCTCACTTGGGTGGTTGTCACTTTGCTTTTAGCAAGTATCTTTTCTTTTTTGGCTTGATCGAGACGATGTGCCAAGGCTTTGACTCTTTTCTCATTCTAGCTAGCCCATTCTTCTACTCTCTTGTGTTAAGATATTAGCAATCACACCTAATGTAGCCTCTTTGTATGAGGCAGGGGGATGAAGACATGCAGGTTGTAGGAATCCCATATGCACGGAAAGGGAAAACTGTATCCATCCAATAACTATAAAGCATAGTACTTGGCTACCACTTTTTATATGGAATGAATACAATATCATAATGCTTTGTACTTTCACTTAGTGTCTTTGTCATTCTTAGTCCATTACACAAGATTATCTTTATGATTCCAAGCTTCCATCTTGGAACCTAATTCACTTGTGTAACAGTTGGTCTCGCCTTGTCTATGTCAACATGATTCTTGTCTTCATCTTCCATCCTCCATAGCTCCTACCATGCTCTAGATCCGTGCTTCTCACATGTTGTTCATCTCTTCCAAGCCCTTACCTTGCCTTTCTAACAAGGCCGCTATCAGCAGCTCCTGCCTTTTCCATTTTTGTACAAGTTCCTCTTTTTCTTCCATTAGGTGCTCAATCTCTTTTTCTAGTGTTGCTTGTTCCTCCCTTTGTCTTTGCATTCCACGCATTGCTTCTACTCTCTCTTTTTTCCATTCTTCTTGCTCTTGTGCTCTCTCTGCTTCTAACTCAGTGAGCTCTTCCATGCTCTCTTGGAGTTTTCTCATGTATGTTTCAAGCTCTGCCTACTATAGAACCAGGAATTTGTACTCCATTTGCATTCCGACCAGCTCCTGGTTCTCTTCTTCTTGTCTTTTTTGCCACTATTCCTCTTCATCTTCCTTGTCCTTAGTTCTGCTTTTAGCGTGTGGATTTCTTTTTGTTGCAAGGCTAGCTAGTGGATCTTTTATATCTAGAAGGCATTTGACATTTCCCTTTCCATTTCCAGCTTCTCCATTGCTTCTCTCTTCTCCTCCTTTGCCTTTTCCAATTGAGCGTAGAGCTCCTTGACATGATCATCCCGGTCAGTGAGCTACGGCTCTGTGGTAGTAGTATCTATTCTTGGTCACTTGGGTCCCTGTTGAGATTCGGGGCCTACAGCTTTGCCGGTCTTTTTGCTCCTATCATTGGGGTTCCTGCACTGGAGGTAGGCTTGGGGTATATGCCTTATCGACCAAGAACTACACTCATGCCATGAGATTGCTGGCATCCACTATGGTTGGGGGGTGCCTAGCATTGCCCCGATGGTTGGGTAATTTGGCAAGAAAGTAGGCGGGGTCAAGTGGAGTGCGGCCTTGCCCTTTCCTTCTGGGATGAGTGGAGGTAAGTCTTCCGATGCTTGGCTCTTGGTTCCCCGCATGTCTTGCCTTGGCGGGTTCATTATTGCTAGTTCCTCCTACCTACACTTCTGCTTTATGCACATGTGCACATCTTGCCCCACATCCTCCTCTTCTTTTCTTCTCAACTCCTCCTGTTCAACGACTTTTATTTTCCACTCTTCCTTGGCTCTTTTTGACGTAGCCTTGGCTTTTAGTAGGTCACCTTCCTCCTTTCTCTTCCTCTTGCTTCTTCTCTGTCGTATTCTTTTTGGTGTCTTCACCTTCTTCTTGCAAGATTGTGCTTCTTGCTCTCCCTCTTCTTCACTCACCATCCTCTCACGATTTTTCTTTGTTATGACGAGGTGATGACCTCTCAGGCATTTCATCTTATCCCTCTTCTCCGTCTTGTGCCTCTTTTAACACCTCTCCAATAAGGGCGACCAAGACTCCTCCAAACCCTATGAATGAGGCCTTGGCTAAGGGCTTCTTCCTGTTAGTTCCCTTTGATGCTGGGGATTCTCCACCCGCCAATCTGCTTCCACGGTCTAGCATCTTGGATGATTGATCTATGGTTTTATTAACATAGTCGTTCCAATCCACTTCATGCAACGATTGAGCTTCCACACTCTCCAACATGGGCATGCTGATCCTATGCATGACTGAATTGTATCTTAGGCTAGAGAAGAGCTCATGGATCACCTTGGCTTGCAATCTGACCTCTGCATTGGGGATGTCCCGGATACTTATGCCATCATTCCTTAAGATACTTTCCTTCCTCATCCCCAACATGGCATAGACATCTCTTTTATGCCTCTTCTCCACCTTTGGTTCCAACCCGGGCTCCTTTTCCACTAAGGCCTTGCTAAGCAAGACCTATACCTACTTGATTCCTTCTCTCTGCTTGCCAATGACACTGTCCCACCCTCCTTATCGGGGTCATATGTCCTCATGAATTCCACATACTTAGTGTGTTCAAGCTCTTGTCTGAACTTTTCGATATACATGGCGAGGTTGCACTAGTCCACAATCCTTCTGAAGGCTTCCTTGCTAGTCACTACCTCTTTGATGTTGTGGATGCTCCTAAACCTA
Organism: Lygodium microphyllum; assembly: GCF_053477565.2. Lineage (NCBI taxonomy): Eukaryota > Viridiplantae > Streptophyta > Polypodiopsida > Schizaeales > Lygodiaceae > Lygodium > Lygodium microphyllum. The sequence continues at coordinate 95,413,207 of NC_141164.1, forward strand.
AGCTAGCTGTACGTGCAGTTCTCAAGGGAGAGGCCTTACTTCACTCTTTCCTCTTTCGAGAAGGGTAGGCGATGGGCTTGGTCTTGCTGTGACATCTTCCGCTCCTGTCATAAGCCATGGTTTGCCATTAATGCTTTTCCAAATAGTCACTTGCTAAAAGAAAAGACTTCATGCTTGGTAGATGAAATTATTTTTAGCACAAAATTAGACTTTTTCCTCCAAGTAGTCTAAGTCTATTTCTTTAAAATTTATTGTCAATTTCTTAATCAAAAGTTGCTTTGTCCTACTATTGAGGTCCCTCATGTGTGCTTTTCATTTACCATTCCCCTTATGTGTTTGGTTTGATTCACCATAACCCCCCCTTTTTGGAATTGAGAAGAATCCTTCATAGGATTAAATGTTTAGTGGATTAAGGGCCTGCATCACATAATTTTAGTGTTTTACTATCACATGAGCCAAGCATAGAAATTAGGGTTCTATTCTAAAGTAGCATAGGTATCCATGTCTAAAGGGCGGATGCCTACATGTGTAATTTAAGTGAGGACGTCAAGCAAGAATTCACCGGATTTCACTTTGCTAGAAACATGCAACTCCTCCTTAGTGAGGATGCAATCTAAATAAGGATGTCCCTTAATGTGTTCTTCCAGGGGTTGGTTACGAATGGTAGTCAACACCCTATACGAAGTTGGAGCAACATAGGTTGGGTTGTATTCAGATGCCTTGATTGCACGTTGCTGTTTAGCATTGGTCATTAATTGGCATCCCTCTAGTTCCCATTGTGATCGTAGAGCGTGCCATTTCCGCAAGAAGGAGTTTTTGTCAGCAAGTTGTTGCAACTTCTCGATTTCCTGGTTTGTGGCCATGATCGTGTGCTTACTATAGGATGTAATGAGACATTGTTTGATTGCTTTTTTCTTGGATATCTCTGTTGCAATTAACTCCTTAGCTGCTTTGGAAGGGAGTGTTCATACTTCCATTGCTATAGGTTCTTCCAAGAGGCCTAAGTCTAGTCGATTGTAGCTTTTAGCCAATGTCATGAAAGTAGTGTCCAAGCATCAGAGGCAAGCAAGCAAGTAATCCCCAGTATTTTTAGTCAAATTCGTGGCCAAGGTTAGAATTGAGCGCCCCTTATAAGAGGATCTAGGCCCGATGGGTGGTTGAGGCTTGATAGAACTAGAGAGTTCAGCAGCTAATGGTTGCAGCATGGTTTGCTCCTTAGGTTGTAGCTTGGCCTCATGTTCAATGTGTTGGGTTGTAGTTGCGGTTGTGGTGCTACTAGATGTGTCTGAGGTTTGAGGGGCACCACCAAGGCTAGATTTGGGCGATTTATCAGTAGTAGGCTGCGGTTTTGGGTGATAGATTTGTTCAGGCCCTATTGAGCTAGGCTTTGGAGGTTCTATGGACTTAGCGGTCTGATTCTCTTGTGTTTTGAGTGTCTTTGGTTTTGTGTGGTCAAGCTTGAGGGTGGCATTTGAGTAGGGCCTTTGGTTTTCTTGGCTTTAGCCAGTCAAATCCAGGTGTTACCCACAAAATAGCCTTATGCTTGCAATTAGGCCTACCGCATAGCTTACAACATGACTGTAGGACAAACCCCCTTTAGATTGACAATGGTACGGAGGCAATCCTTCCCTTGTAATTCTTCATACCAAGCCTCAGGATAGCCCTTTCAGAAAGATGGGATGGGAAGGAGGCATGGAAAAAATGCTTATTATCCCAATCACTATGTGAAGTAGAGATGACTTCGGTCAGGACGTTTACTAAGATTTTATTTGTGGATTCGGCTTGACCATTTGTTGCCTGGGGGTAATACGGTGAGGATTTTTTATGGATGATTAGAAAGGATGACAGGAGATGAGCTATCACTTTGTTGATGAAGTGCGTGCCTTGGTTGCTAACTAGTTCAATGGGGCAGTTGAATCATTGATGAAGTGTATGCCTTGGTTTGAGCATCATTCTTTCTCATAGCTTGTGCTTCTACCCATTTTGTCAAATAATCAGTAGCCACAATGATTTATTTGGCTTGTGAATAGTGTGTCGTAGGACTAATGGGTCCGATGAAGTCAATCCCCCATTTCTTGAAGGGTTGTTGTGTGATAATTGGGGTTGGCTCCATGTGATCCTTACAAATCAAAACTTTAGTCCTTTGGCACTCGTCACAATGCCTCACAAATTGTACTACATCGTGGAAGAGGGTAGGCCACCACAGCTGGGACTGTAACACTTTGCGAGCTATCATGTCTTTGCTAAAATTTCCTCCTGTGATTCCACCGTATGCCTCTGTCACAGCATGTCATGCATCTTGTGCTCACACACGCATCTGCGTAGTAATCCGTCTTTCCCCAACTTGTAAAGTTGGCAAGCTATCAGATAGGGTTGGAACTTCAGGATGAGTCACCTGAGTCATGCTTTTTCAATTAGTCTAAAATGTCATTTTGGGATTCCATCGTGTGCCTCTATCAACACGTCATGCATCTTCAAGATGAATCACCTGAGTCGAGCTTTTTCTATCAATTCGAAATGTCCTCCTATGATTCCGTCATGTGTCTCTGTCAGTGCATCATGCATCTCGTGCTCACACATGCATCTACACAGTAACCCATATTGCCCTAGCCTTGTAAAGCTGGTCAGCTATCAACTGATAGGGTTGGATCTTCAAGATGAGTCACCTAAGTCAAGATTTTTCTATTGGTCATTCTAGTAGCCCATGTTCAAGCCCTTGAACTATGTCATCTACCCAATATGGCGTCATGTTAGCTCTAAACAAATCTTTTTCACTGGATAAGCGGAATAGATGCATGTTTGGCAATTCATCCACAATGCCTTGTCCAGCCACTTCTCCTGTGGGGATACGAGACAGATGGTTAGCCATGTAATGATGTTTCCCTTTATGCACCACCACAGAGAAGTCACAAACTCTAAAAGTAGAATAAGTTATCTAGCAATGTGTCCTGTAGCTCGTGGTTTTTTAACTAGATACAACAAAGCTTGATTGTCAACAAAGAAAGTAAAAGGCATAGCCAAAAGATAATGTTAAAATTTCTTTACAACAAACACCATGGCCAAGCCCTCTCTTGCCGTTGTCGAGTATTCATTTCAGTTATCTACTAGCAAAGCTCATTGGGTAATCCAAGCTGTGTTCACCAAGTTGGCACACCATAGCTTCTTTGGCAAATTTCAAAGCGTCAATGTGCAGATGAAACGTGAGTTTCCAATCTAGGACTCGTAGAATTGGTGATGTGGTCAGAGCCTTTTTCAGCTCCTCATACACGTGTTGGCATTCCTCGGTCCATTCAAATATGATCAGTAGCTTGTATAGAGGTCTAGCAATCAATCCATAGTTCAACATGAACCGTCATTAATACCTTGTGTGTCCCAAGAAGCATTGCACACCCTTGAAATCAATTTGGGATGGAAGGTTGACAATGACCTTGATCTTTGAGAAATTTGTGGCGATGCCATTCTTTGGCACCATGTGTCCTAGGATATATCCATGTTTCACCCAAAACTGGCACTTCAAGGGGTTCAATGAGAGATGGTATAGTCGACGTCGTTCAAAGACTGAAGTCTGTCTAAGTATTCTCGCCAAGTAGAGTGAGCACACAAGTCATCTACAAAGACCTCTAACTCCTTCCTCAGCATGTCTTTGAATATTGTACACATCAATCATTGGAAGGTAGCTGGCACGTTGTCGTATTGCTGCGCATTCGAGACAGAGAAAAACAAGGAGTTTTGGTAGACTGGTAACTCGAGATGTAATCTCATGAGCTACACTTATTCTAAGATATATCGAATATGGGCTTTGTGAGGATGTTTCCAACATTTACAACTGGAAGTACTATGTGTGAAATGGCAGTAGTATGGGCATAGAACCAACTGAACACTGATGGGTCTGGAGAGCTTATCAAAGCGTATCTTAGCAAGATGTGCGAATGCCTTCCGAATCTGAATGGAGAGAGTGTTGTGGAGTGTGACCAAGTTTCTTCCATGCCCACAGTGACCTTTACGATAGGAGGGAAACTTTTTGATCTTACGCTTGAGTAGTATATCTTGAAAGTTGGAGAGGGTAATGAAATGCAATGTGTTAGTGGAATTATGGGTCTGGATGTTCCTTCAGGGCCTCTATGGATTCTTGGTGATGTTTTCATGGGCGTTTACCACATGGTTTTCGATTATGGAAATACACGTGTAGGCTTTGCTAAGGTCGCCTAATTGTCGTGAGGGCCATGGGAAAATATCTTTAACTATATTGACAATGAAGTGATTTGCAGGCTTGGTTGATATTAAAAGGTGTGGTTAATGCTAAAATGGCCCGCTTTCCTAGGAAAAAAGGAAGCTTTTCTAGAAAAAGAAGGAGCTTTTTGAATCGTGAAGGGAGGGAAAAGAGGAGCGTGTGACGAAAAGGAAGGAAGGGGCAATGCTAATTCTGGGAGAAAGGGGAAGAATTCGAATGGACAAAGGGAGGAATCTGAAGATAGAGGAGGCATAATCGATGACGGGAGAGGAAAAGAAAAAAAAAGTCCTATCTCAGAACGACAGTCGCCTGCTCTTGAGGACTTTTGTCATCACAAGGTGTGCTAGACATGGAGTTTTGGGGGGCGATCTCCATTCCTGTGATTGGGGAGAGGAGAGAGAGAGATGGAGGCAGATGTTACTGCGAGAACGCTTCGGTTACTCCATTTCTTGCACTCCTACAGAGAATTCTCCATACTCCCACTTAGTAGAAAGGCCCAGTCTTCCCGTGGTGTTCGTGTGCTTCGCACGATCCATTTGACAGATACTCTGTTAGCCATGGCTTTTAAAAACCTCTTTTCAATTTTTAGAATTTCTCTCTCGACGTTTTTCATAAACACTGAGTATCTCTCTCGATTGTTCATCCTGTGTCGAGCGTATTGCCGCGTAATGTTTGCTATTGCTTGTTGATCCTCGGACTTTAGACCTGAAATTTTGTGTAAGCAGACAGTGCACTATATGCTACCAGGTCTCTGGATTCACAGCAAAATGATGCCTCCATAGGCGTGCTATGTGGGAATGAAAAATCATGCCGTCATCAGGTCCAATTACCCCAGAAAATATCCAGAATGGAAATGCGTGACAGCCCTAAAAGACATTGATATTCTGAAACAAGAATCCTTTAACCGATCTGAACAGGCCAGCAGACTAATTTTGAGAAGAGAGGCTGAGTCTGATGACTCTTTGTCTAAGCCAGTTTGTGGGAAGGTCTGTGCCGGGGAATTACTGTCCAGAAAGGGATCTGAATGGGCCGTCTCATCTGGAGATTTCTTGTCTGCTGATTGCAGCTCAATGGTCTTGATGGATCCAGAATCATGAGGGTTTATCTGGATCCAAAGGAAAGGAATAGCACTGAGTATAAGCTGGAGACATTCAGCGGTGTCTACAAAGACTCACTGACAAAGAGGGAAAAGCAGACGAAGACGCAGAATAGGGACAGGGAGGCAGAATCGAGGACGTGTGATGAAGACTAGGGGATGATTTGCTTTGCAACCTACAGAGTCGACCTATTCAAGTTGCTATTGTTGAAGAATGTCTTTGAAGGAGTATGATCTCCATCATCTGATTTAGTTGGGACATCCAGTCATCTTAGAGTTGGAATTTGCTTCCGAAAAGCTTCCAAAAAGACTCATGATTATAGTTTTCACTGTCTTCTGCACGGACCCTTGACTGGACCTCTCGATCCTGAATTGTGGGAAATCTGGTATCTCTTTCTCATCTACAGCATTGACTCAGGCAACAGAGATGGTGCACTTGTTCAAAGTGACATGCTATGCCACACCACTTATGACTGGAATGCTGATGTCGGCGAATTGAATGGGGAAATCTCTCTGACAACGTCTATTTCTTTGCTGCCATTGCACTTCGTCTCCAACCTTGCTATTACTCAATTTCCTCATCTCCAAAGTCCTCTCCTAAGCGGATACATGTTACCTGTGCACTGGTTTAAGTTAGGAGTCCCACTGGACGATTGTGTAAAGATGTATGCTCCACATGGATGAAGAATGCTGTTCCAGCCACATGTGAATCAGATGATAAATGTAGCTGGTCACTGATCTTTGTAAGACAGTCAAATTTGAGGCTACCAGTGGATCCATTAACACCCATAATAATGGTTGGACTGGTCTGGCACCTTTCAAGTTTTGATGCGGTGGATACAAGAGTGTGCCCTATATGCCATTATGAATTGTATCTCTCTACAATAGGTTTCAGTTTGTTGCTGACTTGAGCAGTATACATGTCTGGAACCTATGCATGCACTTATCATATGCCTTATCCGTTGAACCTGAAGTTTGAACAAGCTATTTATGACTAAGTCCTGAATCTGAATGTATTATTTGATGCCCTGAAAACCAAGCTCGAACGGTTATTGTAAATCAATGGACAGATTGTCATGTTTTGTCATTTATTTTGACTCTACCATTGTATTGTACTTGACTAGAAATATAGTGATCTTTGGCATCAAACATTGAATTATTGAGATCTTCTTGTTGGCCTCATTTCTTGTTGTACCTTGAACCCCGTGTTCTGCAGCTCTTGCACGAACTCTTTGACAACGTTAGTCAACCCAAAAGGCATGACTATTTAGGCAAAGATGCCCCATTCCATGATGAATGCGGTTTTATTCCTATTGCTAGGATGTACTTGCACCTAATTGTATTCAGAGAAGCTGCCAAGAAATTGTAGGCCTCTTTTCCCACCAACGGTAGGTCAATGGTAGCAAGAACATGCATCTAGTCTCGCTCGTCCTCAAGGAATGGGATATACTTGGTAAGGGCCCCATAGGATCCCCTAGTTTGTCTGTCACCCTTCAGCATGGTTGTGATGGTATCTAGGTTGACAATGGTCATCTTCCAAGTGTCCATCTCCACTCTTACGGCCTCCGATCGATTTTCCAAGAGGATGAGATCACTGCCCCAATCCTCCACAACTCTCGCCTTGTGCATCTAGGGTCGGCCTAGTAGGATGTCGTAGTCCACTCCCTTCATGACTATAAAGTCAACAAATAATTGGATTCCCGAGATCTTCACTGGCCAATTCTTCAACACTCCAAATGGTTTCACCTTCATCCCATTAGCCAACATGACATTGAACCTAGCCTTCTCTACCAGTGGGTTACCCCAAGTTTGGAGTACTGCATGGCTTAGCAACTCACTCCTACCCTCGTGTCTACGATCCCTTTTCTTGTGACATCCCCTAGAGTTAGGACTAGCAGGACTACATGCATTTCCGTGCCTTGCCAAAAAGCATTGACATATAAGGATTTAGGCATGGAGTGTAGCGTCAGACTCAGTATTTGAGTTTCTACATCGTGCTCAGGCATGTCTGTGGTAATTGGCTCATTTGGTTCTTTAACCCACTATTTCACCTCTAGCCATAGCATTGGATATTGCCTAAGCACGTCGCTTAAGCTTAAAGTTACAAGGTGGTCATCAGTGTATTGAGAAGGTTGCTAGTCACTTGCCCCTCTCCTAAATCTACAGTTCTTGGCCCATGGCCTTGACTATTTTGCTAGGCTAGAGCATTTAGACTTTGTCTAGGTAGCCCTGCTTGTGGTGCCATTGCCTCCCATGATTTTGCTCGTGCGAGCGAGATTAGCATGCTTATGCTTGAGAGATCATTGATTTTGTCTTCTAGTATGGGCTCAGCATCCTTTAGGTGCTCTTGGGCCTCCTTCACCGACTCCTTCACCTTTTTTATGGCTTCGAGTTGGTGCTTTGGGTTGGGGTACTCCCTGACCTTAGCAGTTTCCTTTTTTAGTCGTCTGTAGGGCCGACATTTCTTCCCCTGTGTCAATGACTTTCCTTCCAACCAGCAGTATTGTGGCACTTTCAGTTTTGAGGGTGACCTTAGCATCCAGTCTTTTCTTCCTTTTTCTCTGGCTCTTCTTTCCAACTGAGGTTATGTCAAGGTTGCTAGGCCCTGGCAATGATATGCCGGCCTGCTTCGTCTACATGTGGGTCGTGACATGAAATGAGATAGGTGTGGCCTCCCCATCAAGTGTCTCGACAATGAACAACCCCAATGGAAGTGATGGCTTGTTTGTCAAACTAGAGGATGGCCTCCACCTAGGAAAATCGACAAAGAGGTGAGTGATTCCACACTCAGCGCATCTTAGGTCAACCTTATCTCTATTTGTTTGCTCCCTCTCAGGGCAAGGCAAAGAAATGTGTCCTACATGACCACAAGTCCAACACATGATTGGCTCTTGGGTCTGTGCCCCTAGGCCTCTCGAGGGAGCACGAAGAAATGTGTCCTCGGTGACCGCAAGTCCAATACACTATTGATGTTCTTGGGTCTGTGCCCTTAGGCCTCTACCTCTCCCCCTACCTAATTCCATCATAGGTCTTGGTCAATAGTCCATAAGGATTGCATTGCCTTCCTCATCATACGACACGTATGGACTTACATAAGGCTCATTGCTGCTAGACTCGTCCACATAGTGGACTAGAGTATCACTCAGTGGGTGGGTCACATAGGGTCCAGGTGGTCTAGGGATACCTGTAGGATTTATTTCCATCCTAGAGATGGGTAGCTTAGCATCATTAGGTGCCGGGAGAACTAGTGGGGCTCCCCTTCCAAGGAAGTTTGGTGGCCTATTCTCAAGGTAGAGTTGATCATAAGGCTACACGTATGGGAGCCTCCGAGGTAGTATACAATGCATGGCATCATGGCCAAACCTACCACAATTAACACAAGTTTGTGTCCTACGGACATGGCCTAGGTTCCTCTTTTTCTTTCGTTAGGCACTCAATCTCCTTTTCTAGTGTTGTTTATTCCTTCCTTTGTCTTTGCATTCCGCGCTCTACTTCTCTCTCTTTTTTCCATTCTTCTTGCTATTGTGCTCTCTCTGCTTTCAGCGCGGTGAGCTATTCCATGCTCTCTTGGAGTTTCCTCATTTGTGTTTTGAGCTCCCCCTACTATAGAACTAGGAGTTTGTACTCCCTTTGCATTCCGACGAGCTCCTGGTTCTCTTCTTCTTGTCTTTTTTGCCACTATTCTTCTTCATCTTCCTTGGCCCTCAGTTCTACTTTTAGCATGTGGATTTCTTTTTGTTGTAAAGCCACTTGGCGGATCTTTTCTAGCTTGAAGGAATTCGACATTTCCCTTTCTATTTCAAAATTTACCAATGCTGCTCTCTTCTCCTCCTTTGCTTTTTACAATTGAGCGTAGAGGTCCCTCACATGCTCATCCTGGTCAACGGGCTATGGCTCCATGGTAGTAGTATCTATTCTTGGTCGCTTGGGTCCCTATTGAGATTCGGGTCCGTAGTCTTCGATATTTTTGCTCCTATAATTGGGGTTCCCACACTAGAGATAACCTTGGGGTATATGCCTTATCGACCAAGAATTGCATCCATGCCATGAGGTTGATGGTGTCCACTATGGTTGGGGTGCCTAGCATTGCCTCTATGGTTGGGGTATTTGGCAAGAGGGTAGGTGGGGTCAAGTGGAGTGCGGCTTTTCCCTTTCCTTCTGGGATGAGTGGAGGTAAGTATTCCAATGCTTTTCTGCTGGTTCCCCGCATGTCTTGCCTTGGCGGGTTCATTGTTGCTAGTTCCTCCTACCTGCACTGCTGCTCTATGCACATATGCACATCTTGCACCACGTCCTCCTCTTCTTTTCTTCTCAACTCCTCCTCCTGTTTGGCGACTTTTCTTTTCCGCTCTTCCTCGGCTCTTTTTGATGCATTCTTGGCTTTTAGTAGGTCACCTTCCTCCTTTCTCTTCTTCTCTTCCTCTTACTTCTTCTCTATCGTCTTCTTTTTAGGTGTCTTCACCTTCTTCTTTCAAGATTGTGCTTCTTGCTCTCCCTCTTGTTCACTCACCATCCTCTCACTTGATTGTTCTTTGTTATGACGAGGTGATGACCTCGCAGGCATTTTGTCTGATCCCTCTTCTCCATCTTGCGCCTCTTTTATCGCCTCTCGAATAAGGGCGGCCAAGACTCCGCCAAACCCTATGAATGAGGCCTTGGCTAAGGGATTCTTCCTGTTAGTTCCCTTTGATGCTGGGGATTCTCCACCTACCAATCTGCTTCCAAGGTCTAGCATCTTGGATGATTGATCTATGGTTTTCTTAACATAGTCGTTCCAATCCACTTCATGCAGTGACTGAGCTGCCACGCTCTCCAGCACTCACGAGCACGCTGATCCTATGCATGAGCGAATTGTATCTTAGGCTAGAGAAGAGCTCGTGGATCATCTTGGCTTGTAGTCTGACCTCTACATTGGGGATGTCCTGGATACTTATGCCATCATTCATTAAGACGCTTTCCTTCCTCATCCCCAACATGGCATAGACATCTCTTTTATGCCTCTTCTCCACCTTTGGCTCCAACCCCAACACTTGTTCCACTAAGGCCTTACTAAGCAGCACTGCACTTGCTTGATTCCGTCTTTGCTTGCCAATGGCACTATCCTACTCTCCTTATCGGGGTCATACGTCCTCACGAATATACATGGCAAGGTTGCATTGGTCCACGATCCTCCTGACAGCTTCCTCGTTGGTATCTACCCCTTCGATGTTGTGGATGCTCCTAAACCTAAGCTAGTTGTACACCTTGTTCTCAAGGGAGAGGCCATACTTCCCTCTTTCCTCTTCTGAGAAGGGTAGGAAATGGGCTCTATCTTACTGCGACATCTTCTGCTCTTGTCATAAGCTATGGTTTGCGATTAGTGCTTTTCCAAATAGTCACTTGCTGAAAGAAAAGACTTCATGCTTGCCATATGAAATTGTTTTTAGTACAAAATTAGACTTTTTCCTCCAAGTATTCTAAGTCTATTGCTTTAAAAGTTATTGTCAATTTCTCAATCAAAAGTTGCTTCGTCCTACCATTGAGGTCCCTCATGCGTGTGTTTCCTTTACCATTCTCCTTATATGTTTGGTTTGATTCACCATAGCCCCCCCCCTTTTGGAATTGAGAAGAATCCTTCCTAGGATTAAATGTTTAGCAGATTAAGGGCTTGTAGCACATAATCTTAGTGTTTTACTATCGTATGATTCAAGCATAGAAATTAGGGTTCTATTCTAAAGTAGCATAGCTATCCATGTCTAAAGGGCAGATGCCTACATGCGTAATGTAAGTTTGTGGCCATGATCATGTGCTTGCTATACGATGTAATGAGACGTTGTTCGATTGCTTGTTTCTTGGGTATCTCAATTGCAATCAACTCCTCAACTACTTGGGAAGCCTTAATGAATATGAATTATGTCTCCTCCCAAGAGCAAGGGAGTGTTCATACTTCCATCGCTATAGGTTCTTCCAAGAGGCCTAAGTCTAGTCCATCGTAGCTTTTAGCCAATGTCATGAAAGTAGCGTGCAAGCGTCGAAGGCAAGCAACCAAGTCGTCCCCAGTATTTTCAGCCAAATTCATGGCCAAGATTAGAATTGAGCACCGCTCATAAGAGGGTCTAAGCGTGATGGATGGTTGAGGCTCAGTAGCTAATGGTGACAACACAATTTTCTCCTTAGGTTGTAGCTTGGCCTCATGTTTGATGGGTCGAGTTGTAGTTGCAGTTGTAGTGCTACTAGATGCATTTGAGGTCTAAGGGGCACTCTGCGGAACTAGATTTGGGCGGCTTGTCAGTAGTAGCAGGCTGCGGTTTTGGGCGATAGATTGGTTCATGCCCTACTAAGCTAGGCTTTGGAGTCTCTATGGACTTAGCGACTTGATTCTCTTGTGTTTTGAGTGTCTCTCACATGTCTTCAGGATGATCATATGTTTGCTTTACAACATAAAGAAGCATTTTATAAACAACAAAAAGCTTGGCATGATAGACGCTTGAAGCTTAAAAACTTTTAGAATAATTATTTAGTTTTATTGTATGATATTCATTACTATAAACTCCCAAGGAAACTTTGTATTTGATGGTTAGGTCCATTTCAAGCTAAAGAAGTTCATGATAATGGTTCAATGGATATTCAAGAATCAAAGGCTATACATGAACCCTTTTGCGTTAATGGTCTTTGCTTGAAACCTTTTGCGACTTAATTGGAAAGTTTGGGTCAAAACTAGTATAGATAAAATCATTCAAATGTTTTTCTCATTTTGGTGTTTTATTTTGTTTTGTATGGGGGGAATTCTTCATGGGATGCAGGTATGGAGATTCTATGGATGGATTCCCTTAGACCTCACATTGATGCTAATAGTTCTGATCCTATATGTGTGGGATCTTATAGTATTCCTTGATTTCAAACGCATGATAGGTTTTTGTATGCTCCACGAGGTGAGATGTGTTGTGATGTACATGTTGTGACTATCTTTTGTTTATAGTATCACCCCCAATTTAGTTGTCGACCATATCTAAGGTATCTTTATGTACACACTCAATTACTGTCATGGCAGTGTTGGGTGTATTTTTCACTCTATAATACTACTACCAGGTAGGAAGCTATTGGTTACACTTATCAACGTCATGGATACGCTAGTGTTTTTATCCCTGAGCATGGTATCCATCAATACTGTATGGATAGACAGCAGCAGGAGTTTGTTAGATATCAAGTTGTTGTCTACCATCTGAACTCATCATATTTAGATCTTGCATTAGATTATAGTTGTCCTTATTTGGACCACATTTGTTGGTACATGGATGTGATGGCAAGCTATTCTTTGGGATATTTACCTATGGCACCTATGCCTTATGTTGATGATACAACTAATGCTTTGCTCCATGAGATGATGGAGAATTCTAGTGATGCATGTGATAGCGGATCTATGACCTCTCATATAGGTGCATTTTGATAGTGTCCATGATTTTAGGCTAGGTTTATTATTTATTTTAGAGGATCTTAGAGAATGTGAGGATTTAGGTTTAGATCTTTTGTTTTCTTAGATTCTTTTGTGATTATTTAATCTTATTTAAAAAAGAAAAAATAATTTTAATATATATATAAATAAAAACAAAACTAAACAGAGCCACAAATCCTTTTTTTCAAAAAAACAAAACAGTAAGACTTGTTTATGATTTTTTATTTTAGGTTTTAGCACACTTTAGTTTAGTTAGTGTCCACGTAGTTAATTAGTTAGTTGCACGCATGGTTGGGATATTCCTTCAGTGCGATGAGTTCATGATGACAAGGCAGTTTGGCTATGTGGTCGATTTTCTAAGGGAGTTTCACTCTTTATTGCTCTAACCCATTAATGGTTTAGTGGTTAGTGGTTGAGTTTTGTGTAGATTTTATGATTGTTATAATTTGAAAGCCACTATGTGCTTATTTCAACTATACTTTGGAGTCTTATGAATAGGTTGTTTCGTTACTTCACCTAACAATATCTATGCTCTTTTAAAAATGAAAAAAAACTACATCTTAATTGGCTAGAATGATTTAGCAGTTTGGAATAGATAATTCATGGAAAGAAACCAAACTAAAAATACCTCAACACCTACAAGATTAAGTATATAAGTGAGTTACACTAGTATGGGATGGGATATTAGCACTAAGAAGTGATCTAAGGGGGTGGTGCATGTGCATGACTTAGTGAATTTCATTATATGTGGTGACTGATTAGGAATCTAATAGATTTTATTTCCTTTTATTTATCTCTCCTTTTAGAGATGTCGGGTAGCTAGGCAACAAGATTCTCTCCATGAAATTTTGACTAGTAATAGCATGGATAAGATATGTTGCACTAGTGGATATCTTTGTATATCATTTGCCTAGGCAAAGTGACTAATATTATGTGCTAGATTCAATTCCTCAAGCGAAGCCATTGAGATGAAGTGTTTGAGTTTTCAAATTAGTGATGAACTCCTAGCCTTTAAGTTGTTTTCTTTATGAACAGGGACTTAAACTAAATTAAAATAAATCAAATATTCAAAAGAATCTATCTATTTATTCTTTCAAAGTAAGAAAGAAATAAAAAAATCAAACAACTTAAAGACTGAAGGGCTGAAAGAAGAAAAATGAAAAAACCAAAAGAAGATAACCATCACCTTCGAGGTCTTGGTAGGCTATAAGGATTTCCTTGATGGGTGCCTTGCATCCGATGCTTTGCATCTCTTTGGTGTGGGACCTTTTGGGAAGGAGAATAAATATATATACACTTTTCACTTCGAAAAAAAATTGATTTTAAAAAAAACTAAAAGATAGAGAGAACGAAAAAAATAAAAAAACAAAAACACTCAGAATAGTTGGGAGTTAGGGATCATTGATTAGTTTTTCTAGTAGAACATGGAGGGTTAGTAGCTACACCCTAGGATCCCTATTTGGTATTGTAATATTAGCTTGCATTGTTGGGGTTCTTTGTTAGGAATGAATCTTCTCAATGATTATGCTATTTCAAAAGCAATATTTCTAATAGGAATGTAGTGTGGTGTTTTCATGCCTATAGGGATTATTATTGCTTAGCAACTCTAGAACGCTTCCTAGTTGGTATCTTACATGTTGTGGATGAAACTACATTATGCACTTTAGTGGGGAGAGTAAGTAAGGGGACCACTAGTTTGCACATGTTTCAAACTCTTTCAATGCTCTCTTTACTTTGGTTTTTTACTTTATACCCCAAGCATTAGTTGGTTTTTCTATCTTTTTAGTGTCTACTAGTTTTTTTTGTGTGCTTCTATAGATTTTGTAGTTGTGCTCGCATGGACGCTTGCAGCTTGGAGGGGCATAGTATTTATTTTTCACATCATACTTTCTAGATCATTGGCTTTGAAGCTTTCATGGATGATACCACTGTTGAAGTAGTACTTGAAGACTACAGTAGTTCCTGCTATGTTAGTTCGCGGGAACTCGCTAAAGCTAGTGAGGGAGGAATGATAACTACTTATTTTGAGCTAGTTTTACACTATGTTTCATACAAACTAAAGGGCTTTGGTTCTGTATTACATAATATTTTTAATTAAAACTTAATACAAATAAGATCATAAAGTTGTATTTGATCATGCTGAGGTGGAGTTAGAAGTAGAGAGATGGATTAAAATGATAAGAAAATGATGCAAAATAGGCTAAAAATTACATTTTTAGATCATAATTAAGGGATATAAAGAATTCTGAGTAGTATTAATGAAAAATGAATTGAAATGGAGTAAAAACATAGTAAAATGAACCTAGGGATGAAGTTTAGCTTTTGGAGATGAACCCATTAAGAGATATAAGCATTTTAGTGATAAAATTTGTAATTTTTGCCATAATTAGAGACAATTAAGAAGATTAGAGAAGGATTAAGGATAAAACGTAAAAATAGAGTTGAATTATAGTATGATGGATCTTCTCATCAATTCTTAGCTCAAATAGATTTCTAAAATCAGATATATCTAATTTTTAGGATTAAAAATTGTAGTTTTTGGGTGTTTTAGTAAGTAATTAGTGCATATTAAGTGTTAATGAGGTAAATTATTGATCCCAAATGGTTTATGAACTTCATTAATTATGGATAACATCTAGTTATAAGGGTTTAAGATTTTTAATTCAAAATTAATTATTATGAATATTTCTATTTTTCTTAGGAGTAATAAAGAAAATTTAATAAGTCTTGATAATGAAGGAATTACTGAAAAAAAAAAGAGAGGCTAGAGTTTATTTTATGTTTAGAGTTTTCTGTTA
This sequence comes from Lygodium microphyllum, assembly GCF_053477565.2. NCBI lineage: Eukaryota > Viridiplantae > Streptophyta > Polypodiopsida > Schizaeales > Lygodiaceae > Lygodium > Lygodium microphyllum. The sequence continues at coordinate 95,428,764 of NC_141164.1, forward strand.
AAATTTTGTGGCTAATGGGATTCATTTGCAAGTACTTCTTTTGTAAAATCCTATTTAGGACTGAAGTAATGATTAGTGTATACTAGTGGTTGTACTAAAGTACTAACAAAGATTAATGATGAATTATGTATTTTTAGATAATTTATTTCTTTGATTTAAATTCTTAATAAAATGTGTTTGATGTGTTAGGAGTTGTAGTTCAAAATGAGGATTAAGATGTAGTATTTGAAAGACCGCAAGTAACTTAAAGGGGAGTGTTGGGTGAGCTAATAGTTGGACTACATAAGGGCAAGATAGAATGTCTTTTATACTAATAATTTCGGGATAAAGAGAGTGTATAACTCCACTCCCAATCCTTAGTTAACACAATGACTTCACATATAGTCATCTTGCATGTTTATTTGGGGGACTTCTTAGGGGACCATCAACTCCCAAGGATCCTCATCCCGTTAAACTCGGCACTATGTTATCTGCTCATGAGCTTGCAAATTAGGTAGCACACCTACATGAGTTTAGCAATATATTTGCATGGGAATTGAAGGGGATTCCTCCCTCTGTTGGTCGTGCATATGATCTCATTGAACGAAGGTGGTAAGCTAGTGAGGCAAAAAGTTAGATGTATGCCTTTTGAGCTAAGAGAGCCTATTTTTGAGGAATTGAACATTTAAGAAAGTGGTTTGATCTTTCCCATTTAACATACGAAATGGTGCTCACTGGTGGTAATAATAAAAAAAACAATCAAATATACTTGTGTGTCGATTTTAAGGGATTGAACAAGCAGATTGTGAAGGACTATTATCACTTGCCCTTTATCAATCAAATTTCAAATCATTTGGTAGGGGAGAGATATACTCTTTCATGGACTATTTTGTAGGTTATAATCAGATGGCCATAGCTAAAGAGGATAAGTTAAAGATAACATTCATTATAGTTTTTGGTACTTTTGCATACCTTGTGATGGCTTTTGGCCTATGTAATGCTCCTGGATCTTGGGAAAGAATGGTTGTTCAGATGTTTGTTGATATATCCCCTGAAGAGCTAAAGGTTTTCATAGATGATTTGGGGGCAGAAACTACCATGATCCTTAGATAAATGATTGTTCTACATGCATGCTTTGTGCGATGTTGTGAGTATTGCATAGCATTAAATCCTTAAAAGTGTGTATTTCGAGTCCCTTATGGTTTGCTATTGGGTCATGTTGTGATTGCTGTTGGTATTGCTACACCGACCCTGAAAAGGTGGTTATTATTGTGACCCTAAGCCTCGGGGTGGTCCACTAGGGTTTACCATATGGTACCACGTGAGTGTAAGGGAGGGGGGTTATTTAAGGGAAGGAAGGTGCATTTTATAAGGTAAGGTCCCATAAATAGGGGGTAGATAAGGGGTATTTTCATATATTTCTTGAACGTAGGTGATGTCCCCTTATTACTACTAGTGAATCCCCCGTGCTCTAAGCCCACCCACTTACCCTAAGAAAGTTCATAGTTTTGTTTCATCTGTGGGGTACTATTGTCGATTCATTAATGCATTGGTTGAACATTTGTTACCATTAATGAATCTTTTATCTCACATCCATGTGTTTGAATGGACAAAAGCATATAAAGTGGCATTTGAAGATGTTAAAATGAAATTATCCAAAGTGTCATTTTCAAAAGCTCCAAAAAAAGGTGAGGTTTTCTTTATATTCATAGTTGCAACAATGCGTAGTATTAGTTGTTGCCTATCCCAAATTTGGGAGGTACAATTTTATCATCCTATTGCATTCGCAAGCTAGAAGTTGGGAATTCTAGAGCTTCATTACAGCTATTTGGAGGAGGTTTATTTGGCTATGGTGTTCACCAACAAGAAGTTCAAGCATTATACTCTTTATGAGAAGGTGGTGTTCTTCACCAAGTCGGAGGGATTGTGCTTATTACTAAATAAGCTTCAATCCCCTAATTGCCTAGCCAAGTGGTTTTTCTCTTTACAAGAGTTTGACTATGAGATTAGGAGCAAGCCACCAAAGGTGCAGGGTATCGTAGAGTGTCTAGTAGATTTTGGTGAGTCTAAGAAAGAGTGGGCTGATATTAGTGATTGTGAGGATTTGTGCAAAATTGATATAGCCTCTATTCCGTCATGGTATGCATCTCTCATACATTATCCATCAACATACAACATGGTAGAAACTCTTTCTAAATCTGAGAAGAGAAAGATTAAGTAGCAAGCAATTTGCTTTTCAATATTAGCAAGTGTCTTATATATAGGAAAGGTGTGAATGAAATTTATCATCGTTGTGTAATGCCTGATGATGAGGTACTCTTTATTCTAGAGGAATGTCATGATTCAACATGTGGAGGTCATTTTGTTAGACGACTCACTACCCAAAAAGCTTTACGTACTAGCTATTGGTGGTCGACAGTTTTCCAAGATGCTTTTGCATATGTTATGTTTCTCATAGATACGATGCTAGGGAAAACCATAAGCAATCGCTTAATCGTATTCTTTTGAATTTTCCATTTGAGAAGTGGGGGGTGGATTTTGTTGGGACCTGTGCATCCTTCCTCTACTATGCGAAAGTGTTATATCATGGTGGTGATGAACTACTTTACAAAATGTTCTGAAGCTCTTGAGCTATGATCAAGGACCAGCCAGGGAAATAGCAAGTTTTATTATGGAATAAATGGTTTGTTCTTTTAGTCCACCTAAAGAACTTGTGTCCACTTGTGGGACGAACTTTCTGAATAAGTTCATAGAAGCCTTGATTGAAGCTTTGAAAATTAAGCATAATAAAACCACCCCATATAATCCCCAAGTGAATGGACAAGTAGAGAGTATCAACAAGCAGCTTATAGGGATTTTATCCAAGGTTGTATCTAAGGGTAAGTGCGACTAGGACAAGAAACTTCATGTGGTTATCTATGCTTATAATACGATGTTCAAGAGAGCAACAGGTCACACCCCATTTAAGTTGGTATATAGAAAAGAGTGTGTCTTTCTCTTGGAAATTGAGTTACCCACTATGAGGTTTGCATTGAGCCCTTATTTGGATGGAGAGGAAGCATTACTTGACCTCCCTAATGCACCTTAATGAGATCCAATTGCATGCTTTGTTACATCAAGAGGTAGGAAAGAAGAGGATGAAAGCACTTCATCACCTTTGTGCCAAAAGATATAAATTTGTGAAGGGATAGTTGGTCCTATATTATGATGCACATTGTGAGTTATTTCTTGGCAAGTTAGAATCCAAAGGGGATAGCCCTTATAAGATTGTTTGTATAGGAAAGAATGGCTCTATAGCCCTTTTAGCATATCTGTAAGGGGTAGAGCTTAAAATTAAAGTAAACTTTAATAAGTTGAAGCCCTGTTATGTAAAGGAGCTCACATCAAACTTGGTAACTTTGTAGGTTTTCCAAGATCCAACTCAAACTTGTAGTAGGTGCCAAGGCAATCAAATGAGAAGAATCATTCCTTATCTACAACATCCATATTTAGGGCAACATTGCCACCAAGGTCAAGTTTTCTAGTGGAGTAAGGGTTATCATATTATTGAGTGGAAAGATGGATCTTTCACATGGGATATTAAGGTCTACTGCCACCATTATCATAGGGTCCTTATTAGCATCCTTATTGAGTTTAGTGAGGAAGGAGGGATTGTATCTGTCACACATCCTCTCTCTCAGCTCAACTTTGACTACCATATGTACGAGTAGATTGATTGATATGGCATGGCCTATCAATGAAGCATGGTTCTATACTTTCTATTTTAACAAAGCTTCACGAGGGCTTGCTAAGCATGCAAGTGTCGGTATGGTTATTAAAGACCCCAGACGTAGAGTCATTATGAAAATGGGAGTTTATTTAGATACTACTTTTACTAATAACATGGCAAAATACAAGGCCTTAATCATGGGGCTGAATATAGCTCGACGTGGTGGTATTTGTCATTTATTGGTGAAAGGTGACTAACAGTTAGTGATCAACCAATTGAATGGGACCTATAGTGTGAGGGATCCCATTCTGTGGATGTATCGTTTTGTAGCCTCAGATATATTTCAAATTTTGGAGACAATGACTTGTCAGGTGGTTCCTCGTCAATGGAACCACTTTACGCATTTGTTGGCAAATTATGCCTTTGTTGAGGACGTATTTCTTAACGTGATCCTGAGGGGTTATTAGAATTGTCTAATCATATTAGCCTAGGACTACTATGGGGATTGCTTATTTTGTTGACGTGTCTTGTTATGGCCTTCAGTGGTTAGTATGGGTGATGAGTCAGGTAGTGATTGACCATCTTCATATTCTTTCATGGATGCATAGGATCGTTCAATGAAATATTCGTAGGACACTCCTTGCCATCTATACAAGGGACCTAGCTAATAATTGATACATTTAGTGTATGGCCTAAGCAGGTCATCCCTTGGTCTAATTTTATGCTTCAGTTGATTTTATGTGGGGACCAAGGATTTTCTTTCAGCAATAGGATGTTGAATGGCGTGCTTTATAGCTATGTTTTTCTTAGGCCACGAGGGCCGTTTATTTTGCAGTGCACTTATTGATTTCATTAGGTCAAGAGGGCGATGTATTTGTTTGGTGCGGGTGTGGTTAATGGTTTCTTGTCTTAGTGATGTACTAAATAGATTTATGGAGCACCTAGAGCAAGTATCTTACTATGCTAAAGCTTCTTGCGGCCACGTCTAGGTATTATTCTTCCTTTCCAAGCTTTTTGCCCCTCAATTTGAATGTATATGTGTTTGTGGGAAATTTTCTTCTTTTGGGGACTGGTAGGTCAAGGCATGAAGTCCCAGGGTTTGGTTTGGTATATTTGGGGAAGGTCTAAGCAGTTGTCCACCTCTTGTAAAGGCATTGTCAATCATTTAAATATCTATTTTTGAGAGTATTCCTTAGTGGCCTTGTCTTGCTAACTTGTTAGGCAGTTGTTTCTAAGAGCTTCTATTACTTGTGAGGCAGATAGAGAAGCCTACTAAAAATAAAGATAGAAAATGATAAATATATTTAGAAACCTAGTATATGGAGGTGTGTGAAAAGGGGTTCTAACCCCTAAAATAATAAAATAAAGGAAGAATTTTTTCAAGAAGCAAATGATCATTGCAAAGGCTTGGTAGGTTCATGGGGACGAGTCAGTTTTGATACCTTGTCTTTCTAGGGTGACATTTACCCGAAAGACAAAATAAATAAGGATAGTTGGAGTGAAAATAAAAGTGAGCAAAAGAAAAGGATTTAGTGTCGCCTTGCAAGACTTGGTAGGTTTTTAGGTGTTGAGATAGGACCTAAGGCCAATGCCCTATTCTCCTTTGGTCGCAATACGCTCAGCTCCCTTATTTTTACATGTCTGAGTATCAAGTCTTGAAGTGTAAACAAGTGATATATGAAAAGTATCTGAAAATGAAAGACCAAGCTATAGGATTCCTTGCCTAGTAGGAGTCCTTGGTCCAGTTGTCCTAGGTTAGGCAGGTAGGTCAGGCCATCACTTAGGATGCCTCCTTTGATAGTTCTTTTTAGTCATTCTGTGTTGGAGTAAATTGTTAGCGACTAGCTCTGAATATCTATCAAATTATGCTTAGCCTATCCTTCATGGATCATCATGCCTTGATTTTGTTAGGGGTAGGGTGAGAGTTGTGTTTGTGCTTTGTTGTGTATTCCTCTTTGTAGTAGCGTGATGCTCTTTATGGTTTCTAAATGTGCTAATCAATTTGTGGATTTGAGGGCTGAGTCGGCCTATCTTGTGGTCGCCAATGAGAGCAGATTGTTGGAGCCAATTTGATGCACAAAAGACCCCAAGAGATCTAAAAGAGAAATTTTTCATAGAAAATAAAGTGGGTATAAATCAAGCGGGTATAGAGTTTTCTAGATGCATTTCAACACCGAGAGTCCAACGCACACGTTTGTTCATCAAATCACAGTCTGTTTGATCCCCCCATTTAATGGCTATAAGGTTTGACATTATAAAGCAACCTACTAGATCCATAACCCAAAAAGTATATGACAGAGGCCAAGTTAATAGTTTTCAATGCCACAAAACTACCCGTCCAATCCGTTCATGAAACAAAGGCCGTTTACTCCTTCATTCGGCCAAAACCCACTTGCAGTAGTCAAGTGTGAACACTCAAAATGAAACATGTTATTTTGAAGACTAAGCTTAAAAGAAGCTTAAAGGGCTTAAGCCCATTTAAGAAAAGCTAGGGGGTGTCAGTTTTTCGGTGCTCCAAATTTTCTATTAAAAAATGCATTTTGCACCACAAGAGGCATCCTCTAAGGGATGAGCTCTTTGTATTCTTTGCCTTCAATTGCAAGAAACCATGCAAAGAATGATGCAGTAAATAAAAAGTTCAAAAAATAGTATTTTTCTCTCCTCCTCTCTCCTCTAATGGATTGTTCATGTGGGAATTCTTGTGAGAAGATCAAGATGGAGATTGGTTGTCTGGCTTCAACCGAATTGATGTGGGATCATGTTGACACTAAGGAGTAATGACCAGTGCTATTTGGAGATCAATGGTAAGTCTAGTCACAGCCTATAAAATCAATTCTTGAGACCCAAAACATGAAAAAAAGCGGTAAGCCTCTTTTTAATAGAAATTTGTTTTCTTTTTTATAATTTATGGTGTGAATCTTGTTCATATGCGATGAAATTTTTTTTGAAGCTCGATTGTGATGTGTTTGGGGGCTGTGAATTGTAAAATATAGAACCCTTATCTATGCATGTGAGTTATTAGTTTTTGGAAATCTAAAATGTGTATTTTAAGTGAAATTTTGATGTTTTTCTTGGTTTTGAGTGATCAAACCATGTTCATATGGGATAATATTAAATATGATGATGGATTAGAGTATGAAATAGTTTATTGAATCAAAAAATTTAGTAAATATATAATTTTATATAAAGAAAATAAAAAAAATACCCCCAAAAATATTGTTTTGAGACAAAGAAAATAGGAGAAAAATAGTTTTTGTGTTCAAAAAATTACGGAAAAATAGGATTATGTTTGTGCAAGTATAATGGATGTAAAGCATGAGGATCTACCTTGTTTTATCCTCATTTGTATGTCATAGTGCATGTTTATCACTTTCTACACAAAGAAAAATTACATGAAATACCCTTTTAGCCTACCCATCGAATGCAAAATCTTAAACGGTAGGGGAAAGGGATTATGGAAGTTAAGTATCATTTGAATTCTAATTTTATGCATATTCTAGCACATAGGATTCATTTGATTTAAGTCTTAAAAGGGAAGTAGCACAAGTTGTTCTGGTGCTGCCTTTGCAAGAAGTAATACGCTAGAGTGAGATCATGAAAGGGTTGTTTGTGCACATCCACACTAATTGATTTAAAATTTTACTTGTTTGAGTATATATGCAATTCACTTTGCATATGCATTTTCATATATGATATCAAGAGAACCATTTCTTCGATGCATTGCACAAACATGGATGCTTAGATACTGACCTGCATTGAGTGTGAGAACACCTTGAGTTGTAGGTCTAGTGTTATCATTTTTTTTGGGGGATTGATGTGGTAAGGATTATATTACCTCCTAGAACATTTTATCAAAAGAGAGGACTATGTTGCGCATGTGCCATATATTGAGACAATGCATTGTGGGGCTAAATCCCTGGGGTGTAGGAGAGCCATAGTGAGGCCCTAGTGATAAGCTGGGGGTACTCCATTCATTTGTATTACGAGGTGCTACACACGGTTATATTTGGGTACTCCAGATGCTTGGATTCAAGAAGAGCATCATGTTGGACTATAATAATCTAGAGATGGTATCTACAAATGTGTTCTAAAGCAGTTCATAGTGTCTATATGCTCCTAGCCGAAAGGCCATGGGGTTGTTTAGGTGAGTGTAGGAGGCCCTGCTAGAGCCCTAGAATCAATGTCGACCCATTTTTGGTCCCAACAACAATCCTAACAGGTAGAATTGATCCAAATGACCAGTCCCAAGATGAAATGTTAAACACCTAATATGTCCAAGGCTTCAATACACCAATTTGGAAAGCTTTTGCCTTTGATGGGTTGTCCGGTAATAGCATAGATTCCTTTTTTAAAAAATCCCTTAAATTGGAATAATTTCTATCAAAAGGAAAGTTTAGAAAAGGAAAGAAATCCATAAAGTCAATCCAAAAGAACCAAGATGACAACACTAGTGATTCTAACTCTAATTTGAATCCAAAGGTAGAAACTAGTAGTGAGAAAGCTAAATCCAAGGATAAGGAGGAGAGAAAGCCTAGCAAGTCTGAGAGAAAGGAAATGGGCAAGAAACCTCAGATAGCACTCAAAAAAATGAGGTCAAAAAGCTATGTGCACACAATACAATAATCCAAACCATGTATAGGTTGAATGCCGCCTAAATCAGCGGTGGTGTGTAATATTTGTTAAAATGGCTACTCATAACATAGACTAATGTCAGTACAATGGTAGATATCAAATGGCTTGCCTAGAAGGATAGCAAGATACCAAAGCATCCATATCTGATCAATGGAACACCATTCTAGATATGGCTAGCTCACCCATCCATAATAACTTACAAAAATCAACAGTTTCAACAACTTAGTAGTAGCCATGGCATGTGTGGTAGGAGAGGAAGAGGTGAATGAAATTTTTTGCCATTTTCTAAACATTGTTTTTTTTGTATGTAAGGATACAAAGATCTAAGTGTCCCAAAGCTTAGGCATATAATGCCCAAAAACAGCAAGAAAAAGGCATGGTAGCCATGCTACTCAAAGCCAACACATTGGAAATCAAGGAGCTACTAGACCTAGATGTCCAAGTAGTAACATGGTCTAGAGGAACTTACAAAAGAATTAAAACCCCCATTTCCTTCGTGGGTAGAATAGGAGAGAGGCCACCACCAAGTGGGTGAATGGACAACAAGCAAACTGATTGTAATGAAATATATGCCACTAAATTCCAGTCTTAACGTTCAACCTAGAAGATATACAGGAAGTTAAGCATGGGGAAGAATTCTCCACGGAAAATTGATGGTCTGGATGATAAAGCCCCCAAAACATCATATTGGGGAATATGGGAATTTCCCATAAGTTTGGGACATGTGGTCAAATCTTTGGATTTGTCATAACTTGAATACTATAACTCCAAATCAAGCACTCTATAGCTCAATAGATTCCATTTTTCAAGCGCTTTCCAATGATAGGTCATATCATATGGTTTTGAGAAACTTATGGGCATGTTATCCGGGTGCCACCTTTTTATTATTCAAAAAATGGGAATTAGGAGATTCCCAAACTCACTAATATTGTGTTCCAAAAGGAATGCACAAAAGCCACATTGTGATGCATTCTCAATAGTATAGCTAGACAGTGGGAGGCACAAACCCCACCGATTCACAGATTACAACCAAGTGTGAAGATAACCAAGTTTAAGATGGAATCAACAAAACCAGAGAATTGCCATAAGCCGAAAAATTGCAAATCAAAGCTATAGCAGGTGAATAGATAGGAAGTACCAACCCTGAAGTAAGAGAAAAACAAGCAAGTTGCAAAAGTAGGATCCACAACCCAATCGAGTTAAAAACCCAAATGTTAATCCTAGATTTGACAAAGGCAAGCATCTAGATGTTTATCTTGGTAAACAAAAGAATCATGCATTGGAAGTTCATCTCAATAAGAAGCATGAAAAGAATCTGGAAGATAACCCCAAATAGAAACATACTAAGACCTCAAAAACTAATCCCATAGGTAGTAGGAGCCAGAAATCTAATTCTAATACTGCAAAATCTAATGGGAATATCATTGGACTCATCTAAAGAACCAACTGGATGGGGGCCAATTAATATCATTGTTCCATTTGGAGATCTTTTAAATCTTGTACTAGCTTTCAAGGACTACCTATTGAAGATTATCTAGTCAAATCAACCAGAGTTACCAAAGCTTGAAGTAGCAGCTATGACTACAGATGCTCTAAAAATCACAATTTGAAGAATCTAATAGGAGCCAGTATAACCAGCCCACTATCTCATCCAAAAATTTGGTAATCCCTATTCGGTGCAAGGACCAAATCATCCAAAATGTCCTGCTTGACAAAAGATCCAATATTAACATCATCACCTTGGCAACCTATAAGCCTTGGGATTGATGGATTGGGAACTAGCCCCATTCCTGGTAAGAATGGAAAATTAACAAAGGGTGAGACCGCTTGGTATCATATGCTATGTGCTTTTAGAAATTGCTACAATTCAATTCTTGATTTCTTTAGTTGTTCTGAATATGGAGCATGCAGGCAAAGATCACTACCTGCTGCTAGGAAGGCCTTGCCTCTGTCAAGCAAGAGTAACCCATAATCAGGATAAAGACACTCTCTATTCATCAAAATCAACACAAAGTTACTGTGTTCTTAAAAAAAGTTTCCCCTCCCTCACTACAAAGTAGACTAACTATGGCAAAAACAGTCACCAAGGCGGCTAGTTATGCATTAATGAGCAAACATGTGCAATAGCCATTATGACCATTGGCATGGCACATGGATAGAGAGAATATCGCAATAATCTGGGACACGTACAGACTACATGTGGCTTGAATCAGCAATGGTGTAGTTTATAATATGTCCACTCATAACATTGACTATTATCGATACATGGCAGATATTAGATGGCCTGCACAGGAGGATGACAAGGTACTAAAGCATTCTTATCCAGTTAGTGGAATACCATTCTAGTCAATCAAGCTTAAACACCAACAGTAGCTTACACAAATTAGGAGTATCAACAACCCAACAGTGGCCATGGCATGCATGGTAGGGGAGGAAGAGACTAATAAAAATTTTGTCTATTTTTTAAACTTTTTTTCTTCTATATGGAGAAAGGATATCAGAGATCGCAGTGTCTAAAATCTTAGGAATATGATGCCTAGAAATGGCAAGGGCAAGGCTTGGTTGCCATGCCCAAAGCCAACACAACAAAAATCAAGGAGCTACCAAAGCTAGATGTCCACGTAGTAACCCAGTCATGAAGAACTTACAAGGAAGTAGTATTAAAATCCATAAGCATGTTGTGGAAGTTCACGCTCGACTTCCAAGGCCCATTGATCGCTTATTGTTTGAAGCATTTTAAGCCAAATGCAACAGCTATCTCTCACCTAGCTGTACGTGCTCTCAACCTACGGGTGTAATGAGCTTATCTCCATGCCCCGGATTGAGTTGCCTCCTCTCCTGAGCACTCGATAGCTCCACGATCTAAATGCAAGCTTCAAGCGAGCTCGATCCTCAAGCTCCACACTATAAGGTCCATTTCCATGAGCAAGATAAGAGAAGAGAAGAGAAAAGAATAAGAGAGGAGAAGATGGAGAGCTTCTCCACCATGGTCCCTCACCCTCACACACTTACTCCCTCACACTCTCACACTCCCTCTCTCAAGTACAAGCTCAAGCAAGAAAGAACAAGAAGAAGAAGAGAGCTAATTTTGGCCACACACAAGAATGAGCTTCTTCATTCACCTTTTGCCTTCTATACAAAACCCTAACCCTAATTCCCTTTGGGCAGTCATCCCCTTATCCCCTTTTTTATATGGCCTAGGCCCTCTTTCTCATTGTCCTCTTATCTTCCTAGCTTCCTTTCCTACTACCCATCTACCTTTACAATTTAAGGGGCATCTTGCTTTTAAAAATACACTTTTTCCTTTGATTTAGCTTTTGAGGCCGCCCTTGCGCTTTCGGCCGTTTCCCTTCCTGCTTCTTCCATTGTGTCTGATTTCCTTCTAGGTTGCCTCTTTTAGCTCCCGACTTGCACTTTTTCCACTTTTTTCTGTTGGGGGTAAAGGTGCCTCTGCCTAGTCACTCGTGTATTACTACACTTGTAGTACCTGTCACTGCACACTGGAGGTGGCGAGCACCCATCACCATCACTTTATTCTTTATTCTTTTAGTGACAGTTTGAATAAAGGAAGGCCCGGTCACACATTGTGACTATTGGAGTTCCCATTTGTGTCTCTCTCTCTTCTTGCTCTTGCTCTCTACCATTGCTCACTTCTAAGCAAGCTTCGATCCTTTTCACCTTTCCACTGGTATCAGAGCTTTGGATTAGAGCTTGATCATGGAGCTTGGCCCGGCATTGCTTCAACTCGAATTGAAGACCTAGAGCTTGGAGCTTCAATGCCAGCCATGGCTTCTTCCCCCCGAGGTAAGATTTCATCTCCCACCTCTTCCTGGCCCTCATAGGCTCTTTGCAAGTGTTCCTTGGCTTCATAAGGCACCTTGTATGCCCCCATTTGCCCCCTTATCCTCAGCATAACCAGTAGGCCCCACAATCAGCTCACATTTTTTTTGCACCTGTTTCAAAATCTGGCTCAAAAATCCCATTTTTTATCATATCTCAGACATCCAGAACCCAATTTAGGCAAGGTAAGAGTCTAACTTGGGGTTTTGGCATACTCCAGAAGCGATGCGATGTCAGATGTGCCAAATTATGATCTGTAATATTTCTACAACAAAATATTATAAGACCCTAGATCCTACACAAAAGCAATTTGAAGTAATCTCCTGCAACAAAAAACTCTGGCCTAAGTGCTCCATCCTCGTGTAATAACAATATCATCCCCCGTGTTATGCATACAAAACCGTGGCTCACAAAACCACAAATCACCGCAGTGACTCTCCCCTCAAGAAAAAGGATAATGAAAAATTGCAAATTTTTTTTAAAAAAAACTCCCTCTCCTTCTCCCGTTGCATGGCAGGGGAGAGAGAGTGTGTATGAGCTTATGGAGGGGCATGAGGAGGAAGGCATGCGGCCGCCACTTGTGTGGCCACCCCCCTCTCCACCCCTTTAGCCATCCCCACCTCCACCTTATATGAACCCCCCTCCCAAACTTCAAGGCCATCGTTCAGGCCTGCCGCCAGCGTCATCAGAGGCTATCGCCAACACCGTCAGACTGCCGCCAACAACGCCAACGACGTCAGGCTGCCACCATCACCGTCGTCTTAATCATCCTCACGCAATTCATTATTATCATCTTCACCATCATCATCCAAATCGTTGTCATCATCATCACATCATCTCTGATAAATCAAAAGCTTGAGAAGCTTCTATTGAAGCTCCACTAAACCAAGTTCACCTGCAGTTTTGGGGGTTTCATAGATCGTGTCCCACAAGGCTTATTTCCTGTGCTGCGAAGGAGATCCCGAGCAGTAAGCAATTTCGAAATTCAAAAAAGGGGTCCAAGGTAGAGTTCGTTGATTTGATATTATTTTCCTCAATGGCTCCTAAGCAAAAATCGAGAGGAGCATACGCTGGAGCTTCCAACTAAAGCACGAGAGTGGACAACGCCCCGATATTAAATGCCCAGGTTTTGAAAATATCTTCGCATGGAAAGGATGCATAAAGCATGTTTTAATTCACATAGAAAAACTTAAATGCATTGGAAAATTTATATATTTTGCTTCGATGTAAAAAGTTCAATTGCATGACGAGGTACTTGTAATGCATGCACTTCCATGGTCAAGGGTAGTCACATTTTGAACATATGATACACAAGTTAAAAGATGCACTTATGCAAAGATGTCCTTGTTGCATCGTGCATATAGGTTAAATGCATTTTGGAGATGTTCTTACGTATTGGGAGGTTCACATTGTTGGAAAGGAAGGGGCATATAGCACATGATACACTTATGTAATAAATGCCTTGCTGTGACTCGTATATAGGATAATTGTAGAAGGTCGTTTAATGATGAATAAATAGTTGCAATGAAAGGAAAAGATTTATAAACTTTGACAAAAAGCATATAGTATGCAACTCGCATGAAATGATAGATACATTTTAGGCTAAGTGAAGTGGTAAAGGAAGGATTAAATCAATGATGTATTTATTGGCATCTGGTCATGAAGGAATGATGAATCCATGCATAGAGTTCTTTTATCAAAGTTCACAATTGGGGAAAGGATGAATCTTCATTAAAATACAAAATCTTTGAATTTGATGCATAAACGTAAGGTTTATAGGAGATAGTTCTTAATGTCAATCAAAATCGTATAGGGAAAGGAAAGATGGAAACATCATTGTAGATCCTATAGTTCCATAAAGGTGAAAAGCCTATGGTCTTGAAATTGCATATTCACATGGAATGATACATCTCATACATCTTGCAGTTACTTACATCTTTTAAGGAAAATACTTGCAAGTTTAGGGAAAAGTATTTGCATCTTTAAAGGGAAGATAATCTTTAATCGTAAGTTTGTTAGATCAACTAAGTAATTCGCATGTAATTGAGTAGCTTACATGAAAGTCATAAAGGTATGATTAGCTAGCATACGTCGATCACCTCAATGTGCTAGGTTGGGTTAAGTTATGATAAAATTCTGCTTAGCATCACACTTAGGATGCCGATTTAATATTTTCGATCTTAAAAGTTCTATCCAGATTCAGAAATGTTAAGGTTATAAAAACAATCGTGCAAGAACGATCTCGGGTTCTCACCCTAAGGATCAGATGACCAAATGCTAGACTTTCGCAAGCAATTTAGGGACCCTAGGGCCAAAAGGTTTATCAACCTAGTAGGATTAGGGTTTTAGATTGGGGTCAACGGGACTCCCAAACCCTATATCTTGATCAAAGGTGTTGTTGATCAAGAAATACCGTATGATGAGAGATATAACCCCTCAAGTTAGGTACTGACACCTATCTCATGCAACAAGCCTGCAAGGTCATACGCTCTTGTATCTAAATCGCAAGGTAATACTGCTACACTTTAGATGAGATTGGCGAGTTCTAAATTCAAATTCAATTCTCTAAGAAATGAGTAGTTGCCCTACTACAACACTCCCTCTTGAGAACTGATTTTTCAAGCTTAGGGCAATGGTGAATTGCCAAGAAGCAAATTTACCAACCAAGTTAGGACGACGGTGCTGTCCATAAGAAAACCTAAGGTAGTGACAATTTGGGGTTAACAGGGTATAAACCCTAACCCAAGGAAAAAGGGTAAACAAGTAACCCAGCTTACTAAACCTTTGGGATCATGCCAAGTGGGGAATGATACAGGATCGAATACTAGGAGTATTCGGGGAAAAGGAATCACACCTTAGTAGTTGGCTGTACGAACGACCACTGGAATGCTCATGATTGTACACTTAGGTGCACTGTTTGTACTTCTTTTCTCAAGGAACTAATTCAAGAAAAACAACTAATGCTTCATGTTGAAACCCTAGAGGGAGAGGCAGGTTCAGTTACCTCCGACTGTCTGCCTGACCCTATCCAAGGTGGTTGTTAGCCGCGTCGAGTACGTGGACCGAACCCGCCACGAGAGGTCTCTTTGTGGGTGCTGATTGGAGTAGGAGGACCCTTGGATGCTAGGGGAGGCTCTGGCCATAAATTCCTTGCCTCCGGATCCTGCACAAGAGGCTGATGTGACTCGAGATGGGATCTCGAGGCCCGTATACTAGTCAACGGGTGGAACTTGGAGTAGCGATCTTGAGGATTGCTGGGATAGCCTTTGGGAAAGATATTTGATGTATTATAAAGATTATGATAAATAAATATCAAATGTTGAAAAAGGAACTTGCTTGACATTGTTTTTCTATGTCACTTCCTAAGTTACGTGAAGGAACCAATGTTTAATTGGTTAATTAAGGAAGTTGTTTTTGCATGTCAAACATAATGTGGTAGGTACTTAGATAATTAAGCAACCTGAGGAAAGTGCGGTGGACGTGAATCTGGGTCCGTCCTACGGAAGGGTGGTCCCGATTAGCCGAGAACTTTTCTCAAAGGAATTGATGGTGAAATAGAGATGACCTAGAATCAATAGAGTTAGAGTCCTGATCAATGTTGTTTTAGGGGAATGGAATAGGACTATACCTTACGAGCAAAGAGGTTGAGCTTCGCATCCCTCTCGTTTCCCATTCTCCTTGAACCAAGTGCAGTATAAATCTGCTTCGACCCTGATGTTTCTGAGCAAATTGGTTCGACGTTAGCTACTTCCTAGAAACTTGACTATTAGGAAAACCCTGATTCAGGTCGGTCCTAAGTGGGAACTATTGGATACTTCCGCTTTGTGGCAGACTCGGGAAGACCTTGATCGCAAACACCGTGACATTCCTTGTGAGTGCCAGGCGGCTCTTTCTAGACTCTCTCTTCCCGATGGGCTCCTACTAAGGCATGTTCTACAAGTGGACAAGGGGACACGTTCCAGTTGGTATCAGAGCAAACCAACGGGATCTAATATTTACAAGGGAACTTAATGGAGGGAAGTAGAGCAATGTTTCCGTTAAGAACATTTCCTTACTTACTTATGGATGCTGGGGTGCAAAGTCCCGAAGCATGGAACAGATTCTTGGTGTTCCAGGTTATGTTTATGACTGCAATGCGTGCTTCGGATTATCGACGGAGGCTAGACATAATGAATATTCTAGACCGCATCTACAATCCTTCACCCCTGTACGTGGAACGGAGATGGATGGGTGAATCAAGAATATATTACATAGCAGCCCACCGACTTGCGTACCTTTAGACCAACTTGAAGAGAATCAAATGGATGTAGGATTTAAAGATCGTGAAGTTGTTCATCTTTTTCGAGGCTCACGCAAACACAACCCTGCATGTCGGCTATCAGAAGGTCAAGCAGAACAAGTATGTGTATGAAGAAGTGACTCGAGTGATCCCTGCCGCGACAGAATCAAGGTGTTGGGACGTTATGAGAAGAACGGGTATCAAAGGAAGGGATACCCCAAGCTTCCTATGACCTATCGATTCCTGAAAATCCATGACCCCTCTCCATATTATTACTCAGTCCCCGTAGTTGAATGTAACACAATCCTATTTTTCCCAAATTGATGTGCCAATCAGCTTGTTCTACTTTCCCAAATTAAATATACTCAAAAGGGCTATGCCCTCATGAATGAATAAGATTTCTATAACTATTTGTCATGGCTGTAAGTGTTGGTAAAGGAGTTGAGTGATTAGGTCAATTGACTAAAAGCTGTATTGGGCATATTAATGTAATATGAGAAACGTTTGGTAAGTTCTTAACGTAAAGAATCTTATTGCCCAGGCGCAACCCCAAGTGCAGATTCCTAGTCCGCCCCCCCTGCACTCAGTGTAGTTGTAATTTAAGAGAAGAAGTTTCTTCTCAAACAAATCAAGCCACCTGAATTCGATGGTAAGGGAAGTACTGTTCAAACTGATGCTGAGGTATGGATCGAGTCCATGGAGGATTATTTTTGAGGTAGCAAGAACTACACCCGCTAACGAAGCTATGCTCGCCAAACTAAAGCTTACTGGCGAAGCAAGACTTTGGTGGAAATAATGGTGCAGAGACCAAGGGATCTTGGAAGGGACAGTCACTTGGGAGAAGCTTAAAAAAGCTGTGCGAGGGAGATATCTACCACTTGCCTACTGCACACAGAAGATGAACGAATTCTATGAATTGAAGCAGCTTAGACTATCCCTTGATGCATATTATTCAAAGTTCATCTCTCTCTTAAAGTATGCACCACAAATGGATATGACACAACAAGTGTCAAAGTTTTGTGCTGGGTTAAATCCAGTCATAAACACTCGCTTGGAATCAATACGCCCAATGGACCTACAAGACGCACTCATTCGAGCTGCACCAATAATACAGGAGGTGTAGACCAAGCCAAGGAACAACAGGACTTGGTCTTATAGGGATCAGAACAAGGGAATGTATAGGTCTCAGGCTAAGAGAGCGTAGGGCCAAAATCAGGAACAAAGGAAGAAAGCTAGGGCCAACGCTGTGAACAACTTCGTTCCTACACAAGCTAATGGCCGCAAACTCTGTTGCTTCCATTGCAACGAGCCTGGATACTTCAAAAGGTAGTGTCCCAAGCCTAGCAAAGGACAACGCCAAGGGCCATTCCAAGGAGCCGTCCATGGCCAAGAGGCCATTGTCATGGCCAGAGGGAGAACCTCCAATGTTGCCAACAAGGAGCTGGGTGATGAAGAAGATCCATCCATGGAAGTTAACATTGAGAGGGCAACGGTCATGCCACTCTTCACAAGAAAGGCATGAATCGCAAATTCTCGGTGATTCAAACCCCATCAGATTATCAAGGTAAAAGCTTGAAAACCTTGATTGATTGTGGCAGTACACATTCCTTCGTTTCACCAGTCTGTGCAAAAAGATTAGGAATAGCCACAATAGATGCACCTACTTCACTTGTGGAATTAGCAAATGGTCGTGAGGTCTCTTGTACCAGGCAAACTGCTAAGGTGAAATTCCTACTGGGTGGAAAGTCGACTTCGGTCAAATTTAGGGTAATGAACCTAGGTATCCACAAAAGTTTGATCGGAATGGATTGGCTAATACCCAATGATGCCCACATACACTTTCATCAGGGCCAAGTCTCCTTTTGAAATTCTGAAGGGGAACTAGTCACAACTTAAGGAGAGGCTGGTAAGCCAAAAATTCAGCTGCCAAAAGCAACATGGATAATAAAAGGAGTTAGAAGGGCCTACCTGTCTATATGATTAAACAAAATAAGCTAGATCAGAATCAGGAATCTAGGGAAGAGCCTTCATGGTTAAAGGAATACGCAGACGTATTTCCTGAAGAGCTCATAGAACTTCCTCCTCAAAGGGAAGTCGATCACGAAATCAAGCTGGCGCCAGGAGCTGCACCAGTTTCGCAAAGAGACCATATAGGATGTCCATCCTAGAGGTGATTGAGCTGAAGGAGCAACTTAAGCAACTGTTAGACCAGGGCTACATCTGTCCTAGCAGTTCGCCATGGGGAGCTCCAGTGCTGTTCCAGAAGAAGAAAGATGGAACGCTTCAGACTACAGAGGGTTGAATCAATCGACCATTAAAAACAAATATCCCATTCCAAGAATAGATGAACTTCTTGACCGTCTTCAAGGTGGGAAGATCTTCTCTAAGATAGATCGAAGGTCTAGATATTATTAGATAACGATCAAGGAAGAAGATATCCCAAAGACCGCATTCAGCACAAGGTATGGACACTTTGAATTCCTAGTCATGTCATTCATTCTAACAAATGCTCCTGCTACCTTCAACATGTTAATGCAAGATATCTTTAGGCCCTATCTTGATGACTTCGTACTCGTCTTTTTTGATGATACCCTAGTCTACTCCAAGTAGGAAATAGATCATGAACCCCAACTTCGCATTGTTCTTGAAACAATGAGAGCACACAAGCTTTATGCCAAGAAGAAGAAGTGTGCATTTTTCAAGCGACAGATTGAATATCTGGGATTCATTGTATCAACTGAAGGAATTTCAATGGATCGAGCCAAGGTCAGAGACGTTCTGGAATGGCCAACACCAACTTTTGTCAAAGAAATACGTAGTTTTCTTGGAATGACAGGATGGTACAGGGTCTTTATCAGAAACTATGATTTGATTGCAACGCCTCTAACTAATCTAGTAAAGAAGCAAGTATCAATTGTATGGTCACCTGCTAAACAGACCAGCTTTGACAAACTAAAGAAAATCTTGGTATCACCACCCATCCTGAAACTTCCTGATCTTAGTAAGGAGTTTGAAGTGATAACTGATGCTAGTGCACTTGCCTTAGGATGTGTGCTTATACAAGAAGGTCAACCCATAGCATACTCTTCAAGGAAATTGAAGAACCGTGAAAGGAATTATGCTACCCACAATCTGGAGCTATTGGCTGTCATCCATGCTCTCAAACTTTGGAGACACTACTTGCTGGGTAACAAATTTTCCTTAATGATAGACCACAAGAGTCTTAAGTGGATTTTTACCCAGAATGAGCTCAATATGAGGCAACGTCGATGGATTGAAGTATTGGAAGAATATGATTGTGAAATCAAATACTGGCCTGGAAAGGAGAATGTAGTTGCCGATGCACTCGGTCGCAAGGCATTTTTGAATTCTCTGATCTTGCAGGATCCATCAACAACAAGATCTCTAGCCACAAAGGTATCAATGCCAAACAACCCAATTCTTGAGCTAGCTAGAGAGAGGCATGTCATGACCCAACCTATCAGAAATTGCTAAGAGAGATCCCCATCAAAGATCAAGACCCAAAGCAAAAAACGAAATATCAAGAATTTTCTATCAATAGTGGACTTGTCTACTTTAGGACAAGGTTATGTATGCCGACAAGCCAATCACTCAAGCAGAAGATACTTTGGGAAGCCCATGACTCCCCTTTCTCAGGACATCCTGGCTATGCCAAGACCCTTAATGTGGTCAGGAAGAGCTATTATAGGGATAGGCTCAAAGGTGACGTTCTCAAATATGTCACAGAATGTTTGTCTTGTCAACGCATTAAGGCCGAATATGTCAAAATGCCAAGGAAATTGCAACCACTTGACATTCCCCAAATGAAATGGGAATTCATTAGTATGGACTTTGTTGTTGGCATGCCCCAAGTTCAGGGAGGATACAACTCCATTATGGTCGTGGTAGATATGCTCACCAAGGTTGCACATCTTATCCCTGTTAAGACAAACTACAAAGCCTCAGACATTTCAAGATTATTCATCAAGAAAATACTCAAACTACATGGGTTACCTAGAAGAATCATTAGCAATTGTGACTCTCTCTTCACCTCACACTTCTGGAGGGCCATCTTCGAGGCCATTGGGACTCAACTCTGTTTCAGTACAGCTTACCATCCCCAAACCGATGGTCAAATGGAACAAGTCAACCAAGTCATTGAAGATATGCTTAGGGCACACTGCTGTCGCAAACCCAAAAAGTGGATTCAATATTTGCCACTGGTTGAGTTTGCCTACAATGTTTCTTACCAACAAAGCATTCAGATGACCCCTTTCCAAGCATTGTATGGGCACGATTGTTGTACTCCTTTGAGATTTTCGGATCCAACCTTGAGGATTGAAGCTTCAAAGTAGATGCTAGAGGACATGGATGACCAAATCAAATCAATAAGACAAGACATCCAAGCCACCGAGGACAGAGAGAAGGCTTTTGAAACGACAAGACAGATCCTTCATTGAAGGTGATATGGTCATCATTCGCGTATGTCCAAAGAAGAGTTCCCTATCCTTGGGTGAGTGCAAAAAGCTAAGTCCAATGTATTGTGGACCCTACAAGATTCTCAGGTGCCTAGGGCCTAATGCTTACAGACTTCAACTCCCTGAAAACCTAAAAGTTCATAATGTATTTTGCTCACAAAACCGCAAATCACCGTAGGAACTCCCCCTCAAGAAACAGGATAATGAATATTTGCAAATTTAAAAAAAAGACTCCCTCTCCTTCTCCCGTTGCATGGCGGGGAGAGAGAGTGTGTGTATGAGCTTATGGAGGGGCATGAGGAGGAAGGCATGCGGCCGCCACTTGTGTGGCCACCCCTCTGCTCTCCACCCCTTTAGCAATCCCCACCTCCACCCTATATGAACACCCCTCCCAAACTTCAAGGCCATCGTTCAGGACTGCCGCTAGTGCCGTCAAGCTGCCGCCAACGCTTTTAGACTATTGCCAATGCCATTAGGCTGCTACCATCACCATCGTCTTCATCATCCTCACACATTTCATTATTATCATCTTCACCATCATCATCCAAATCGTTGTCATCATCATCACGTCATCTGTGATAAATCAGAAGCTTGAGAAGGTTCTATTGAAGCTCCACTAAACCAAGTTCACCCCCGGTTTTGGGGGTTTCATAGATCGTGTCCCAGAAGGCTTATTTCCTGTGCTGCGAAGGAGATCCTGGGTAGTAAGCAATTTCGAAATTCGAAAAAGGGGTCCAAGGTAGAGTTCGTTGATTTGATATTATTTTCGTCAATGGCTCCTAAGCAAAAATCGAGAGGAGCACATGCGAGAGCTTCCACCCAAAGCAAGAGAGTGGACAACGCCTCGATATTAAATGCCCAGGTTCCAAAAATATCTTCGCATGGAAAGGATGCATAAAGCATATTTTAATTCACATAGAAAAACTTAAATGCATTGGAAAATTTATATATTTTTCTTCGATGTAAAAAGTTCAGTTGCATGATGAGGTACTTGTAATGCTTGCACTTCCATGGTCAAGGGTAGTCGCATTTTGAACATATGATACACAAGTTAAAAGATGCACTTATGCAAAGACGTCCTTGTTGCATTGCACATATAGGTTAAATGCATTTTTGAGATGTTCTTACGTATTGGGAGGTTCACATTGTTGGAAAGGAAGGGGAATATAGCACATGATGCACTTATGTAATAAATTCCTTGCTGTGACTCGTATATAGGATAATTGTAGAATGTCGTTTAATGACGAATAAATAGTTGAAATGAAAGGAAAAGATTTAGGAACTTTGACAAAAAGCATATAGTATGCAACTCGCATGAAATGATGGATACATTTTAGGCTAAGTGAAGTGGTAAAGGAAGGATTAAATCAATGATGTATTCATTGGCATCTAGTCATGAAGGAATGATGCATCCCTGCATAGAGTTCTTTTATCAAAGTTCTTAATTGGGGAAAGGATGCATCTTCATTAAAATACAAAAGCTTTGAATTCGATGCATAAACGTAAGGTTTATAGGAGATAGTTCTTAATGTCAATCAAAATCGTATAGGGCAAGGAAAGATGGAAAGATCATTGAAGATCCTATAGTTCCATAAAGGTGAAAAGCCTATTGTGTTGAAATTGCATATTCACATGCCAGAATGATACATCTCGTACATCTTGCAGTTACTTACATCTTTTAAGGAAAGTACTTGCAAGTTTAGAGGAAAGTATTTGTATCTTTAAAGGGAAGATCATCTTTAATCGTAATTTGGTTAGATCAACTAAGTAATTCATGTGTAATTGAGTAGCTTACATGAAATTCATAACTGTATGATTAGCTAGCATACAGCGGTCACCTCGATGTGCTAGGTTGGGTTAAGTTATGATAAAATTATGCTTAGTATCACACTTAGGATGCTGATTTAATATTTTCGATCTTAAAAGTTCTACCCAAATTCACAAAATGTTAGGGTTATCAAAACAACCATGCAAGAATGATCTAGGCTTCTCACCCTAAGGATCAAATGACCAAATGCTAGACTTCTGCAAGGAATTTAGGGACCCTAGGGCCAAAACATTTATCAGCCTAGTAGGATTAGGGTTTTGGATTGTGGTCAATGGGAGTCTCAAACCCTATATCTTGATCAAAGGTATTCTTGATCAAGAAATACTGTATGATGAGAGATATAACCCCTCAAGTTAGGCACTGACACCTATCTCGTGCAACAAGCCTACAAGGTCATATGCTCTTGCGTTTAAATCACAAGATAGTACTACTACACCTTAGACCAAGATTGGCGAGTTCTAAATTCAAATTAGATTCTCTAAGAAATGAGTAGTTGCCCTAGTACAACACTCCCTCTTGGGAACTGATTTTTCAAGCTTAGGGCAGTGGTGAATTGCCAAGAAGCAAATTGACCAACCAAGTTAGGACGACAAGGTGGTCCTATAAGGAAACCTACGGTAGTGACAATTTAGGGTCAACATGGTATAAACCCTAACTCAATGAAAAAGGGTAAACAAGCAACCCATCTTGCTAAACCTTTGGGATCTTGCCAAGTTGCGAATGATCTAAGATCGAATGCTGGGAGTATTCGGGGAAAAGGAATCACACTTTAGCAGTTGGCCGTACTACGAACGACCACCGGAAAGCTTGTGATTGTACACTTAGGTGCACTGTTTGTACTTCTTTGCTCAAGGAACTAATTCAAGAAAAACAACTAATACTTTAGGTTGAAAGCCTGGAGGGAGAGGCAGTTTTACTTACCTCCGACTGTCTGCCTGACCCTATCCAAGGGGGTTGTTAGCCATGCCAGGTACGTGGACCGAACCCACCATGAGAGGTCTCTCCGTGGGTGTTGCTTGGAGCAGGAGGATGCTTGGATGCCAAGGGAGGCTTTGGCTATAAATTCCTTGCCGCCGGATCCTGCACAAGAGGCTGACGTGACTCGAGATGGGATCTCGAGGCCCATATACTAGTCAATAGGTGGAACTTGGAGTAGCGATCGTGAGGATTGCTGGGATAGCCTTTGGGCAAGATATTTGATGTATTCCAAAGACTATGATAAATAAAGATCAAATGTTGAAAAAGGAACTTGCTTGACATTGTTTTTCTATGTCAGTGCCTAAGTTACGTGAAGGAACCAGTGTTTAATTGGTTAATTAAGGAAGCTGTTTTTGCATGTCAAACATAATGTGGTAGGTAATTAGATAATTAAGCAACCTGAGGAAAGTGCGTGGATGTGACTGTGGTTCCGTCCTATAGAAGGGTGGTCCCGGTTAGCCGAGAACTTTTCTCGAAGGAATTGATAGCGAAATAGAGATGACCTAGAATCAATAGAGTTAGAGTCCCGATTGATGTTGATTTAGGGGAACGTAATGGGACTATGCCTTACAGGCAGAGAGGTTGAGCTTCGTATCCCTCTCGTTTCCCATTCTCCTTGAACCAAGTGCAGTATAAATCCGCTTCGACCCTAATTTTTTTTAGCAAAGTGGTTCATTTGGAGCTCGATGCTAGCTACTTCCTAGAAACTTGACTATTAGGAAAACCCTGATTCAGGTCGTCCTAAGTGGGAACTATCAGATACTTCCGCTTCGTGGTAGACTCGGGAAGACCTTGATTGCAAACACCGTGACATTCCTTGTGAGTGCCAGGTGGCGCTTTCTAGACTCTCTCTTCCTGATGGGCTGCTAAGGCATGTCCTACAAGTGGACAGGGGGACACGTTCCAGTTGATATTAGAGCGAACCAATGGGATCTAATATTTACAAGGGAACTTAATGAGGGGAAGTAGAGAAATGTTTCCGTTAAGAACATTTCCTTACTTACTTATGGATGTTGGGCTGCAGAGTCACGAAGCATGGAACAAATTCTTGGTGTTCCAGGTTATGTTTATGACTGTAATGCGTGCTTCGGATTATCGATGGAGGCTAGGCATGATGAATATTCTAGACCGCATCTACAATCCTTCACCCCTGTACATGGAACGGAGATGGACGAGTGAATCGGGAATATATTACATAGCAGCCCACCAACTTGAAGAGAATCAAGTGGATGGAGGATGTAAAGATCGTGAAGCTATTCATCTTTGTCGAGGCTCACGCAAACGCAACCCTACATATCGGCGGTCGGAAAGTCAAGCAGAACAAGTATGTGCACGAAGAAGTGACTCGAATGATCCCTGTCGATAGGATCAAGGTGCTGGGACGTTATGAGAAGAACGGGTATCAAAGGAAGGGATACCCCAAGCTTCCTATGACCTATCGATTCCTCAAAATTCATGACCCCTCTCCATATTATTACTCAGTCCCCATAGCTAAATGCAACATTTTTCCCAAACTGATATACCAATCAGCTTGTTCTACTTTCCCAAAATAAATGTACTCAAAAGGGCTATGCCCTCATGAATGAATAAGATTTTTATCACTATCTGTTGAGAGCAGAATTTTGCTACTAAGAATCAAGGGAAAAATATTCAACGACGAAGGCGGCGGCTCGATCTAGGACAATTTTAAGCATCAAAGTGCTTTAAAGGCGCTCGAGCGACACTTGTTGATTTTTCATAATTTTTCAGACTGTCATGCGGGTTGACAAGAGTTACTGACAAATGTGGAATGCCGAGCCGACGCCTAGGATTTTTCAGAGCTCAATTCGGAGTCCGGACGGGGAAAAGGCCAAGAAACCGGTCAAGATGCGAAGAGGTGGACAAAATTTGGCCAAAATGGGCAAGTGACCCTTGGGAGCCCAAAATTTAAATGTAGCATGAAACTTTTCATGCATGGAAGAGAGAAAATCGTGGAGAGAAGGTGTGGCCTGTAGGCGCCAAAAAATGCGCTATGTGGATGGAGGGGCATCATGCTACCTGCAAACGACCCATGCCAATGATCGTTGCCCCTCATTCCCCCCTAGATGCTGATCATTTTGCCGTGCTTCACTCCTCCAATGACGGTCTCTATGAAGATCTCTGAAATCAATCTTTCTCTCTCCCCCCTCTCTCTCCCCTAAGGGCAGATTCATGTGGTGAAGAAGAAAAAGAAGAATGGATGGCGGATGCTTGTCCAATGAAGACCGGATTGCTCCGTGGTTCAATAGGAAGGAAGATTGCTGATTGTGGACTGTCATGAGCATTAATGGTGGCTGGAAATTAATCCCGAGATATGACAAATAAAAACCCGCAACCCGCAAAGAATAGTAATCTCATTTTTACAAAGGAAATTGATGTTTTATGCAATTTGCTTCATGAATACTTGTTCCCATGGGATGATTATGCATTATAATGTTGTTTGCAATGTCTTCCAACTGTTTGAAACTAGAAAATCGGAAAATCATAAGTGTTGTGGATGAAATTAATGGTGTAAAATCCGTAAAACGTGCGAAATATAGAAAAATTGGGTGTTTTTTGATATATAAATGGAAAATATAATAAGATACACCAACTAAATTTGTGTTTTTTCTGCAAATGAACCTAAGGGCCATAGCCCACAACTCATTTTGTATTTTTAGTTATTTAATATTGCAAAAAATACAAGAAAAATAGGAAAAATGGAAAAAAATAAGGGAAAAATAGATTTTGAGTGCCGAAAATTGAGGTAAAATAAGAACCATGTTTGTGGATGTATGGGGGATCTGAAGTATGAGGTTTAGCCTCAGTTCAGCCCTACCTCTATGTTTTAGTGAGTTTTTATGGCTTTTTATGCAATGAAAACATGGAAATGAACCCTAAACCGATCAATAATGCACAACCTAAACGGGTGAGCGGGTAGAGTGTATAAAAGGTGTTTAAATGCTGAATGAAATGATGAAAAGCTTTCTGGTTTCTATGCATACCATTTAGGTTGGTCGATAATTAAAAATTAAGGACCTAGTAGCACGAGGGTTTCTCGGTGCTAGGTTCATGCAACGCCGCATATGAGCAATAGTCAAAATCATTGAAAGAAATGTTTTCCACATGTGCACAAATGCTAATTTTCTTAATTGTTTGAGCACGTGGACATTCACAATTTGCATGAAGCATAAAATGATAAAGGGTATCAAACAATACCTCCTGGATGCATAGCACCTGTATTCTCTAGATTGTGACCAACGTTGAGTGAGTAAGGTTGTCCCAAGCTGTAGGCTAGGCATTGGGTCTAAGGGGGAAGTAAAGTGAGGTATGGTACATCCCTGGATACGATCAATTGGTACCTTGAGAGAACTATGTGTGATGTTTTGTTATATATGTTTAGCGATGCATCGAGGGGCCAATCCCCAAGGTGTAGGAGAGTCGCAGTGAGGTAGCGGCAGTCAGCCGTGGGAGGACCTCCTATTTTTGTACTTCGTGCTATTTGGCAATGTGTTGGGACTCCCTCTGAGGAGTTTTAATTGGGTTAGAATTAGACTATGAGACCTGATACAAATGCAAGATGTTTAGAAAGATGATGTATGTGTCATCCACGCTCTTGGCCGCGAGGCCGTGGAGTTGTTGAGCACATGATAGAGGTCCGGCTAGTGCATGAGCCAGTGCCAGCCCATTTTAGGTGTCCCATCAGTGGTGCATCTGCCAGGAGCCGCTTAGAAGTGGTGGTCCTCGAATCCTGCTTGTCTAGGGACCAGTTAGCAGTTTATGCCAAAGGATACTGAGATTGACCCGTTATTCATCGATAAGCATCGTCTAGCCGAAATCAAAAAGCAAGAGAGAGACGAAAGAGCTAGGCGACGTGCTGAAATTCTTAGGAGGTATTCCCCTAAGCGTAGCAGTGCTGAACCCTTACGAGGGAGTGGATCTAGTGGTCTTGGTGCCACAAGCAGTAAGTTAGGAGAAGGTGGAAGCTCTAGTGCTCTCCTTTCTTCCATAAGGCAGTCTACATCAAGTGCAGGATGTGTAACCTCACCGTCCCCTATTCCTAGTGCAAATCCAATTTCCGTCATGGCGTAGCCCATTGCAATTCCTGCAGGAACGACGGATTTGCCGGCTCTAGGTTACCCGCTACCCATTTTTAATGGGCTAGTTGAGGAAGATGAGGAACTCCACATTAGGGAGTTTCAAAAGCTGATGTTTAACTGTCGCATCCAAGAATAAGGACATTTAATGATGTTCTTCAACATGACTCTCAAAGGAAGAGCTGCCATATGATATCATGGTTTAGAAGCCGGAACCATATTGAATATTGATTCATTTTATGGAACTTTTCGAAGGGAGTTTGCCCCTGAAAGGGGTGGGCAATATTGGTTGCGTGTACTCAACGTGACCCGCCAAGAACCACACGAGGATATTTGTGCTTATGCAAAGAAACTAAAAGAGGTTTTCTGTAAGTTGGACACCTCTATTCCTATCCCCGCAGCTGCCCAATTGCAATATTTTCTACATGGTTTGGACTTTAATATCCAGTTGCAGTTGAGTAGTGTCCCTTTGGGGGATATAGATACTGCCATTACACTAGCACAAGAAGTGGAAACCCGACTACAAGCAGCCTATGCCTCTCTAGGCAATCCGAATATGGGTCTAGCATTGGGGAATAATATGGCGACGGCCAATGGCAGTGGTAGCCAAGGGATAGCGATGGCTAATCCTAATGGGAGAGGGAACATGATGCAAAATGTGCCTTTATTACCAGCTCCCCCTAGCATGTCGATGCCTACGGGCAGTCAAATGGCTCCAAATGGTGGAGGTCAGGCAGTTAATCCTAATACCATGACTGTGGTTCAACAACCAGGGCCTAATCGAATTGTTAGGCCAATGGAATGACAGGGTAATGATCAAGGCTACGAGTCGAGCGCTTCCAATGTTCTTGGCGAGGTTAAGGACATGATGAAGCATTATACCGACATGATTACAGAGCAGTATTGACAAATAGCCGTTGATGTCAACTTTCTTAAAAAACAACAAAATTTGATAGGAAGTAGATACCTAGATGAGGGTGCACCTTCGAGGTTTAGCTGCAAATGGTGTGATGGGTAACATTATCCACGAAATTGCCCAAATGTCAAGTGCGATATTTGTGGAAAATCTGGCCATTTAGCAGCCACTTGTTGCTGGAGTAAGATTAGTGCCCTCTAGCAAGGTAGTCAGCAACCAGGGCCTATTAATCATCGTGCACAAGGAAATGATTCCTAGCGAGAAGACGACCTAAACAAATACTCCAACGACCAAAGACTACAGTGGAGGAGCTGCCTAGTGGTAGTGGGGTTAGTTTGATTGAGGCTGTGCGCGTTAATGATGCTGAAACCTCTAATCTGTGAGCTGTCCTTATAAGAGGTCAAAAGGGTAGAGAGGCCGACAAGGATAAGCCTGTCGATGGAAACCCTAAACAGGGCGACAAAGGAACACAAGTTCTGGATCCTGCCATGGAAGGGGGACCTCTGAAGCCCATGGAGAGTAAAGCCGATGTTAAGAAGGATAAGGAACCACCGAGGAAGAAGGTGAAAGTTAAAAAAGAAGCAATAAAGCCGGTTCAACGACCTAAAGAGCGGATGGTTTGGCGTGAAAAGCGAACTCTACCGAACTATCATGAATTCAATTTTGGCAAGCTCTCTTTGCGAAGTCAAGCCGGATGTGAACCTTTTACAGCTTATTAAGCTTTCTCCAGGAGTACGCAAGGAATTTAGAAAGATCCTGTGTATCGGGTATATCGTAGAACCTTTGGGTATTGCGTGAGTTGGTGATGACTGGTTCGAGCATGTTGAGAAGCATTGCCCAAGGGTTACAGCCTATGTCAATGGGATATTAGTAGATTATGCCATTTTCGACACAGGATCATCTGTTAACATTATGAGTTCTGAACTGATGGAAAGGTTGGGTCTTGCGATCCAGAAAGATACCTCCACAATTCTCAGAATGGCGGATGATAGTTTGAGACAGCCGGAAGGCTGCATTACTAAGGTCCATGTCACTGTTGCAAATATAGAATGCCTGTTGGACTTTAGGGTGATTCGTTTTGCAAGGCGTCCAAGTTACCAAGTATTACTTTGACGACCTTGGATCTTGCAAGCGGATTGCCAAGTGGATATACCCGCCGGTCGGCTGATATTCGGCAGAGGTGCTCAGCGCGTGGTGATTGATGCCTATCCTGAGTCTCCGCAGAGTGAGAGAGCTCCTCTATCTTCCACAGAATTGGAGACATTAGAGGATTTATCCGCCAGTGAGACATCATCGAGTGATGAGTCCAAAGAGGGATCCACCACGGAAGACATCTATCAGATCACTTTGAACGAGCCGATAGAGGCCCAAATTATTATTTTTTTAATTTCTTTCGTGTATCTACAAGCGCATCTACATGGAAGATTAGACAAGCACATAGACACCTGCATAGATGCGCTTTTACATGCGGCAGTAGACGCAACCGCAAAACCAAATATCTCCTTTTTTTTAAAGATATTTTTTTATTAATTTGAATTATATAGCGCAACTATGGACGTGTGTACTCTGCATTCTAGACGCAAGTATAGACGTGCATTTTCAGCAATTTAGATGCGCAAATAGATGCGAAGCACAGAATTGGAAAAAAAAACCAGAGAGCATGTGGTCTCTGGTTTTTTTTCCCCCTCCCATACATCAAATTGTGCATTTGGAAAAAACACAATGGATATGAAGGCACGAGAATTGAAAATAAAAATCCATGTATTCATTATATATAAAACACATTTACATGGGGAGTTTAAGTGCTTGCGACCTAAAGCGTGGCCGCAAGCAGTAGGCTCAAAGATGGATAATAGAAAAACAAGGAAACAAGGCCATAGAGAAGGCATGGTGCTCCTCTACGAATCTGAAGAAGAAACATCTTCGCTAGCACCACCATCGCTATCCCCCTCCTCGCTATGCTCCACATCGGGGTTCGCCTACACACAGAAAAGATCAAGGTTGCTTACGTACAATTGCAAAGAAAAAGTTATAATTAGCCATACTTTTAATAAGAAAGTAATAAAAATATACCTCCTCTGGCTATCGAATCCTCATAGCCTGGTTGTATTGCTCCTCAGTGATGAGACCCTCCTCATAGAAGTGAAGCCATGTGGCTGCGCGGTTATGGCCTCGATGGTAACCTACCTCTCTAGGAGTAGGCACCCTACCAACGATAGTAGTCTGCAAAACAATTATGATATACAAACAATTATGAGACACAATGTATTAGAACAAATTATATAAAGAATTGAAAAAATATAAATTTTAAAAAACTTGAAATCAAAATATACTTACAAACTCTACCTCCCACAACTCTCTGCCGCCTGATCCGTAATGCAATGATCCCATATTTTCCATTTGGATACGTCGCGCCTCTGCGTGCTGGTGACTCTTCACTTTCTCTGCTACTTTCTTCTTGGCTTTCTTCCACTCTATGCGGTGGCACATAGGTGGTTGGCTATAAGCTCCACGCCCCTCCTCTTGTCTCCACAGTGACTCCCTGGCACGTGTCATGAGGTGGGATCTTTTGTTGTGAAGCAAATCCCTCACTTTTATGCATCCCCAATCATCCGAGAATCGTTGACCCTCAGGATTTGGGTACCTCCTATGGACTGCCCTCAGCACCTCTTACCACAAGCCGCTTTTCTGATTCTTGAAGTAAATGAAACAATCTTTATATGTCTCATGCACGACGCTCCTCATGTATGCCATTACATCCCTTCTTCATCATCATGGAAGATGCCACTATTATTTGTAACTCTATAGTACTAGCATACAGGCTCCTCTACGTGATCTTCTGGTGAGGGTGATCGCTTGCCACCTCCTAGGCAACCCCCACACAAGCCTCATCCTCCTCTCGACTCTCCCTCCTCCCTCTTTGTCGACTACCCTCTACCTCGCTGGATGCACGTGCATCGGCGGACACTTGTGCTTTAACTGATGCATGTGCATGCACTCCACGTGGAGTACCTGCAATTGGGGTTTGGACATTTGGTGTTTGGGAAGCAGTGCCAAGCAAAGACATCAGAGGTGTTCTAGACATGACGCTGAACACCTTGTCTGCTGTGGGAGAGCAGCCAAGGTGTCTAGTCATCTCTCCCATGAAGTCTTTCTTACTAGGAAAACCTCCAAAAAAAGCATTGATCCCTCTGTTGAACAAGACGAATGTATCATTCATGTGCTTCAAATCTGGGTCATTGCTAGATGAACCAGGATGCGACATCTGCAAACAAAACACAATAATAAGACAAATTTGCTAAACTACAATATTGTGTAAACTGTACTATTGTGTAACATGTTTGTACAATTCCAGAAATAAAAGCTTTCTTTTTTTATCAAAACTGATACATGTATATTCGCATCTGAGATGTAGAATAGACACGCTCTCAGACGCTTCCCCGAAGTCAAAGCCTTTGTTTTCTAAGCAAAGCGCATGTATTCTCACGTCTAGTATGCAGAATAGATGCGCTCAGAGACGCGGTACCACCATGGAAAAAACAAAAGCTTTTTTCTGAGCATGGCGCGTGTATACTCGCGTCTATCATTCAAAATAGATGCACTTAGAGACATGCCTACATATGCGATAACAGAAAACACAGCTGCGTATCTATATCTACGTCTACTCTGGAAACTACACGCGCTCTCAGACGCGCTAAGTCGGCCACTCTCAGACCGATAACCGCCATGATTTTTTTGTGATATAAAAGCTTCAAATTCATAGAAAGAAAGATCCTAATACAAAAAGAGAGAGAGAGGGAGGGAGGGGGAAAGAGAGAGAGAGAGAGAGGACTCACCTTGGGTCTTTAGTGTGGACAAATGGTGGCGATGCTTCCTTCCCCTTCTTCCTCTCCTTGGTGAGTTATTCTCCCTTGATGCTTGCTGCTTGTTGTCTCCTCTCTTTGCCTCTTGTTCCTCTTGTTCTCCTCTCTTTTGTTCTCTCTTTCTTCCTCTCCTTGGCTTTCTTCTCTTTAGATGTCTTCTTTCCCTTCTTGTCTCTTTGAAGTGAAAGAAGAGGTGAGTCATGAGGAGGTGAGTCATGAAGAGACTAGTGGAGGTAGACTGCATGTCGATTGAACTCGAGCTCCAGAACACGTAAAAAATGCAGGAAAGGCGCAGTTTGAAAAGAAATCGCTTGAATTTTCACGTTTGGGTCTATTTCTACATGTATACGCGCGTCTAATTTTACGTAAATGCACTGATTGACGTGTATTTAGACACGCAGATAGACGCAAGCATAGACGCGCACTTAGCATGCTTGCATTTTTATCATAAGTTTTTGTATTTAAGATAAGTTTTAATAGTAAGTTTTTATCATAAGTTTTTATGTATTTATGATAAGTTTTGTGTATTTAAAATTTAATATCTTAGAATAATTAATACACCTTGAAGTTTTTATGTAAATATATTAATAACAAATTTGATGTTGTCATGAATTGGATTTAATCATGTCATCGTCATCACCTAGTGCGGTGCATGCTGATGAGTCAACGAGCACATCCTCAAGTGAGGATGAAACATTACGTCTTCATAATCGAGATACATGGCTATGACGAAAAATTAAATGCATGTGTGATCATTGTCGAGGGTGTATTTTTCGAGCACGTCGACTTGCAATGTCACACCTTAGCATGTATGGAGAATGGGACCGAGAAAAATCACTTGTATTCATTGTTTTTAACACTAAGATTGCTAGTCTATGTTTGAAATATATATCAACGTACATGTAACTCCCTTTTGTGGTTGAGGAGGATGCGGTGCCACATCCTCAGATACTCCCTCCCGAGCGTCGAGAGGCTGCAAAACGTCGACGCGAGGAGGCAGAGTCTTCAAGAAGAGTGGAGACTGACGACCATGATAGTAGCCCTCATGAAATGCCCCATCAAGTTGTAGAGGATGAGATTTTGGACAACATGGTACACTATCTATTTTCGTAACCAGTTCGGGGAGAAGGTCACTCGACGAAGCCAGATGACCCACTATACATAGTGTCATTTACTTGGTTGTATGAAGGTTGTACGTACTCCATTCTTCGCGCGTCCCTCGAGATACTTAACTTGCAAAAAAATTATGGATGGAGTAATGTCAGTTTGAATGCGTTATTGAAGTAGGTATCAATTCAGTTTGGCTTATGAATCATAATATTAATTGTTCTATTTTGAAATCAGACACAAATATATGTTGGTGGTTTTTTAACTCACTTTTAAAAATATATGTAGATTATTATCACAAATGCTTCCAAAAGGAAACAAATTGCCGACTAAGAGACAGCAAGCAAGACATTACTTGACATCCCTGAGAGGCCTCAATTATGTCAAGATCCATGCATGTGTCAATGATTATGTCTTATTTCGTGGGATTCATGAGTTCACACGAGAGTGTCTTGTTTGTGGTGAATCAAGATACGAAGTGGAGATGAAGTCAATGGATGTGCCTCATAAGGTTTTGCGATATTTTTCGATTATTTCACATATTCAACTTATGTTCAAGTGTAAGTCTATTGGAAAGCTCATGTCATGGCATGCTAGTCATCGTTCAAGTGATGGAAAATGGAGGATCCTTGCAGACACACCGGCATGGCAACATATAGACAATTTGTGGCCCGTTTTCAAAGAAGAGCCAAGAAATTTGAGATTTGGTTTAGGTATGGATGGAATCAATCCATTTGGCATCAAAAGCACATCATACAGTGTATGGCCAGTGGTATTGGTGAACTATAATATTTCTCCATCCATGGCAATTAAAAAGGGACATGTAATGTTGTCCCTTCTGATTCCTAGAAAGCACAAGGTAAAAAACATGAATATTTACTTAGAGCCTTTGATTGAAGAGTTAGAAATGTTATGGGAAGGTATTGAGGTGCAAGATACAAGCACATCTGCATCCTTTAGAGATTTCACTTTGAAGGCTATGTTGTTGTGGACCATGCATGACTTTTCAGGATATGGAGAGTGTTCAGGTACATGTATATAACTCTATATTTGAAATTCAAGACTTGAATTAATTGCATGTTATTAATTCACTTGTTTTAAAGAAGGTTATCTATGGCAATCATCATCGATTTCTTCCTATTGACCATCCCAAATATATTCTCCCTACTAATGGAACGACTCCACAATCGCTAACCATTCGAGATTGGAAGGAGAGATGGATTAATGCCGACAGCCACCCTCCACTCGGCATGAGTCGGTAAGAAGTATATTTCTCTCGATTGACTTTAAAGTATTTAGCATGATGCATTGTTTACATAATATATTATTTATTTGTTAGGTTCTCTATATTTTTTCGTCTTTCGTATTGGACTGAACTCAAGATCAATCACCTATTGGACCCCATGCACATATTCAAAAATGTTGTATCTACATTATGGGATCACTTGATAGGGGCTCATGATTCAGTCAATGTAAGGGAGGATTTACATAACATTGGTTGCATGAGACGAGCCTGGCCACGCATTGGACCTAGATGAAAGATTGAGCTACCCCATGCACCTTGGATGCTATCAAAGAATGAGGAAAAAATAGTGAAAGAGCAGATATATAGCTTTTGAACACCCATAGGATGTATGAGATGTCTCAAGGGAGCCTGTTGAGATATCAAGCTCCACTCATGATATGCCAGGGTGACCGTTGTGCATTTATGTCACCGACTTGTTAGCTGCAGATACAGTTGGTACACCGCCCATGAATAATAGCTAGATGACAGCTATCCTTATCTATTCTAGTTCGTGGCTCAGTTAGTATGCCACCTTAGTTAGTTGAGTTTGGTTTGAGACCCATATATAGGGTTCTTCTATTTCTCTGTACTTGAGTTCTTTTTGGCTTACACAACTAAGAAGAGGATAACTGTTTTTCAGCCTCCACCTGTGTGTATTCCCCCATTGTGTAAGTGAGAAAGCTACAAGTGAGACTCCTTCCTTCTCTCCCACAATCTTGACATGGTATCAGAGCCTGGTTCATGGTAAGGAGCTCAAGAAAGCAAACCAAGTTTGCGGTGTTCTGGTAAGAGGACTAGTATTGCTTTCATTTTTCGAGTTTGGGAGCAAGTCTCTATAGGTAGCACAGCCGGAAAGTGCAAGAGTGCATTGTCTCATATTGAGACGCCCTTCGCGGTGTAGCAAGAGGGTAATATATGCTGCGGGCGAAGGCTTTGACCCCTGGTTGCCCTGTTTTTTTTATTCGAGGCCATTTCGGGGCCTGTTTTGGAGGCAGAAGTTTTCCGCACGCACTTAGGAAAAGGCCCTATTTTTTGCTGTGTGACCACTGTTCTACAGGTCGGTGAAAAGTTACCATAGAAATTGCATCATATGCCTGTGCGCAGAGACATTGGGAGTTACAGAATCATTCTTGTTGCCTGTTGATGTAAAATCATCACTAGGAAGTGACTGTGTGGTCAAATACCACATTCATCAGTTTTGCAGATTTTCCCTTGTGAGGCTGAAGCTGTGTTTTTTGCAGTGACATAATTCTTTACAGTGTTCTGTAATCGCGTCTGATTCTCTTTCACAGATTGTCACTGAAAAGCTTGACAAGAACAACTTCCAAGCATGGAAGTTTAGAATGACGAATTTCCTTATGGAAAAAGGATATTGGGAATTTGTTGCAGGAAATGAAGAAGAACCAGTTCTTCCTGATGTTCCCAATCAATAGCAAATGCAGGCATTTAAAGGAAGGCATGAGAAAGCCAAAAAAGTTATGTACTGGCTGTATATCAGTATTTCAGACTCTATGATTGTGCATATTCGGGATGCAAGTATGCCAAAGGAGGCATGGGATACTTTGTCAAAAAATGTATAGCACAAATACGCAAGCCAGGAAAATGCAGCTCAAGCAAGAGTTGCACAATGTGCAAAGAGAAAGTATGAGCATCAATGACTACCACATGAAGGTGAAGAAGATTGCAGATGCACTTGCTTCCATTGGGTCACCAGTGGAAGATGATGATTTAGTTTCTGTGACCTTGAATGGTCTAGGAAAGGATTATGCACAGTTCCGAACATCCATTTCCGTTCGTGAAAGATTTCCTGATTTTGAGGAGTTGATTGCTCTTCTAATTTCTGAGGAGCAGAGAAATGGTGGTGCATCTTCTTCAAGAGGAACTTCAAAAGAAACAGTCTTCTACACAAATGCTGGAAGAGGTAGAGGAGGCCGATCTGGAGGCCATGGTAGAAATCAGAATATGCAGCAAACTCAAGAAAACCAGTCCTATGGAAGAGGACGTAGTAATTCTAGAGGCAGGGGGAGCCAAAGAGGTCGTGGTGGATGGCAAAGATGCCAAAATACAAACAGCAATGTTGAATTCTACTACTGTGGTAAAATGGGTCATATGGCTAAAGACTGCTATTAAAAGTAGAATGACATCATGAATGGAAAATTGCAACAAGGGAATTATGCATCTTCTAGTAGACAGGGTGATGACAGAAATGAGCATTTGTTTATGGTGCAGCACATGAATAATTTTGTAACAAGTGCAGAAGAAAGCAACGAAGTGTGGTATGTTGACTCAGGTACGTCAAACCACATGGCAGGTCATGTAGAATGGATGCAGGATGCAAGGAAAATGGAAAAACTAGGATTTGTGGAGACTAGTGATGATACTATACATCCTATTGTGCAGATTGGAAAAATTCATTTATCTATGCAGGATGGGAAAAAGAAATACCTGTCAGATGTATTTCATGTTCCGAATATCACCAAGAATCTGGTTTCTGTTGGTCAAATGGTTGAGCAGGGCTTGCATGTCAGATTTAATCCTCACGGATGCTTTGTTGAGGACATGAAAAATAAAGTTCACTTGATAGCAAAAGGAAAGAAGAAGGGTAGAATGTTTACGTTGGATGCAGACATGCCTAAATTGAGTGCAGTAATGTTTGCACATGGGACCGGTGTAGTTGCAGATATTGATATCTGGCATAAACGCATTGGTCATGTTAATATATAGCGACTTAAATCAATGCAGGCCCAAAATATTGTTGCAGGGTTGCCTAAATTCAAGATTGCAGAAATGCATAAGGTATGTGAAGTCTGTGTCAATTTGGAAAACAGGCAAGGAAACCATTTCCTAGACATGTTCAAGAGAGTAAGAAGCCATTGGAATTAATCCACTCTTATGTGTAGACTATTAAAGCTGCATCTATTGGAGGCTGTCATTATTTTGTCACTTTTATTGATGACTATAACAGAAAAGTTTGGGTGTATTTTATGAAAAAGAAAAGTGAAGTGTTTGGGCATTTCAAAACTCTTAAAGCTATGGTTGAAAAAGAAACAGGCCTGCAAATAAAATGCCTAAGGTCAGATGGAGGAGGAGAGTACCTCTCAAATGAGTTTACAAGGTTCCTGTAGGAGCATGGCATAAAGCAACAATATTCATGCAATCATACCCCACAACAAAATGGAATTGCAGAAAGGAAAAACAGGCATATTGGAGAGGTATCTCATGCCATGCTAAACGAAAAAGACTTGCTATATTTTTACTGGACTGAGGCAGTTGCTACAGCAGTCTACATAATGAACAGGACTCCCACTACAGCAATACATGGCATGACTCCAGAGGAGAGGTATACTGGTAGGAAACCGGATATTTCTCATTTGAAAATTTTTTGTTGCATTGCCTATGTTCATGTGCCAGATGAGTTGAGATCAAAGTTGGACCCAAAAGCTGAGAAGTGCATCTTTATTGGTTATTCTCTGCAGCAGAAAGGGTATAGATGTTATAACCCTTCTACTCGTAAGTTTACAGTGAGCAGAGATGTTGTTTTTTATGAGATGAGTAGCTGGTATAAACCAGTAAATATAATTGATAATGTAGATGCACAAAATGGTAATGCTGTGGTAATGCTGCACAAAATTCACCGCAGCAGTCAAAAGATATTAGTGGACCTGGAGTGTCCTCTACCAGTGGTTCACATTCTTTGCCATGAACAGGCAGATTGAGATTAGGAGAATCTCCTCAAAGCAATGCAGATAGTGGTATGCAAGTATCACGAAAAGGAAAAGAGAATGTAGATCAGCCTATGTTTGATGTGAATGCAAGTCACTCTTATGTGGATGGTGAATCCAGTGGCTCAGAACAAAGCATTGATGATGAGTTGGATATTCCTTCTGTTGTTACACCTGGAGTAAGGAAGACTAGGGATGTTTTGAGAGCACCTGGAAGTGAGCCTACTTTGCGCAGGTTTACCAGAGCTAGGTATCCTGTGGATAGGCTAAAATATGATGGATTTACATCCATTCACTATGCTTATAAAGTCAAAGTGATATAGGAACCAGAACCCACTTCTTTTGAGCGAGCCATGGGAAAAGAAAA
Organism: Lygodium microphyllum; assembly: GCF_053477565.2. NCBI lineage: Eukaryota > Viridiplantae > Streptophyta > Polypodiopsida > Schizaeales > Lygodiaceae > Lygodium > Lygodium microphyllum. Next base: position 95,467,841 of record NC_141164.1, read on the forward strand.
ATGGGAGAAAGCCATGGATGAAGAAATGGATGCCTTGGAAGCAAATGCTATATGGGAATTGGTACATTTACCTAAAGATAAAAATGCAATTGGTTGTAAGTGGGTTTATAAGGTGAACCACAATGCAGATGGTTCTGTGAACACATACAAGACAAGATTAGTAGTCAAGGGGTATGCACAAACATATGGCATTGATTATGAAGAAACATTCAGTCCAGTTGCAAGGATGGCAACCGTAAGAGCAGTCATTGCTATGGCTGTATCAAAGGGATGGTCTTTACATTAGATGGATACAAAGAATGCCTTCTTACATGGTGATTTGCAAGAAGAGGTCTATATGGAGCAGCCACCAGGTTATGTGCATGCTATTCATCCTGAGTTTGTTTGCAGGTTGAAGAAAGCCTTGTATGGCTTGAAGTAAGCACCTAGAGCATGGTCTGACAAGATAGGATAGTATCTTGTTACTATTGGCTTTCAGATTTTCAAGGCAGATTTCTCACTTGATGTGAGAAAAACAAACAAAGGTATTATGCTACTTGTCGTTTATGTTGATGATTTGATTATGACAGGTGATAGTGATGAAGATATCCTTCATGTGAAAATGTTATTGAAGCAGAAGTTTGAGATGAAGGATTTGGGAGAGCTGCATTATTTCTTGGGCACTGAGGTGATTAGATCACCAAGTGGGATATGGCTCTTGCAGAGGCAGTATGGATTGGACATGCTGTCCAAATATGGGATGACAGGCTGTAAGCCTATTTCAGTTTCTTTGGAGCAAAATGTGAAGCTGAGCGCAGATGCAGGTGAGCTTCTGGAAGACCCTACTATGTACAGACACATAGTAGGAAGTTTGATTTATATGACTATTATCAGGCCAGATTTGAGCTATGTTGTTGGATTGGTAAGTCAGTTTATGTAGGCTCCAAGGAAACCGCATTTGGATGCGGCCAGACGCATACTTAGGTATGTGAAGTTCACATTGCAGTATGGACTATTCTATGAGACTGGGGTTCATATATAGTTGCATGGATACACTGATGCTGATTGGGCTGGTAGTATTTCTGATAGACGATCTACCAGTGGATATGTGTTCTCTTTTGGGAGTGCTGCAGTCACTTAGAGCAGCAAGAAATAGCCTACAGTTGCCTTGTCGAGCACAGAGGCTGAGTACAGGGATGCAGCAATGGCTGCGTGTGAGGTAGCTTGGTTGCATAAGCTACTTTATGATATGCATCAGCCTCTTATAGATGGGCCAGTTGTCATTTATTGTGACAACATGAGTAGTATACACTTGGCAAATAACCCAGTCTATCATGCTAGAACAAAGCACATTGAGGGGCATTATCACTATGTGCAGGAGAGGGTTTTACTAGGTCTTATTGATCTAGTTTATGTCAGCACAGAGGATCAGGTAGCTGACATATTTACGAAAGCATTGGGCGTAGAGAAGCTGCGCAAGTTCAGATACCTGCTTGGTGTGCAGGAATTGGGATTGAGCTCAAGGGGGAGTGTTGAGATATCGAGCTCCACTCGTGATATGCCAGGGTGACCGTTGTGCATTTACGACACCGACTTGTTAGCTGCAGATGCGGTTGGTACACCACCCATGAATAATAGCTAGATGACAGCTATCCTTATCTACTCTAGTTCGTGGCTCAGTTAGTATGCCACCTTAGTTAGTTGAGTTTGGTTTGAGACCCATATATAGGATTCTTCTATTTCTCTGTACTTGAGTTCTTTTTGGCTTACACAACTAAGAAGAGGAGAACTGTTTTTCAGCCTCCACCTGTGTGTGTATTCCCCCATTGTGTAAGTGAGAAAGCTACAAGTGAGACTCCTTCCTTCTCTCCCACAATCTTGACAGAGTCTTCATAAAGAAAAAGAAAAGAGGTGTGGAGCAACTATCTGGTTTGAAGTCCCACGATTGGCACAAAATGATTCAAGTAAGGGTATCTCTAACCATGAATATAGTAATTAGTGGAGTAACTATGTGTAAACTTTGGGGTATAATGAATTTTTCCTCAACTAATCATTTGATCTATGAATATTATTTACATTTAGTTCGTACTTCCTACTAGCATATCCCATTGTGTATCCAAAGATGTACGTGATATCATTTACAAGATGGGAGAGCTTGTGAGGTGTGTATACATTGTATTTTTTCATTATATATTGCATACATCATGTAGTGAACCTCTTTTAATTTCTACACAAAAATAAACAATTGTCAAATACATCCTGACAGATACATGAGCTCAAAGGAAATTGATCCAAACACATTGCAAGATGCTCGAGTATTATCTGTTGAGGTGGTTTGTTTGGTGGAGGAAATTTTTCCTCGCTCCATTTTGACTACTCAATTATATTTACTCATACATTTGATTGATGAGATCGCACTTTGTGGGGCAGCTCATGCAAGGTGGATGTTTTTTCTTGAGCGCTTCATGAAAACCTTGAAAGATTTTGTGAGGCAAAAAGCACGGCCTGAGAGAAGCACGGGTGAGGGTTGGTTAGTGCAATTATCCCTTGTTTATATCTCTGAATATCTTGCTGAAGTGGACCCCTCTCAACCACGACTATGGAAAGACGATGAAAACTTGAGGATGACATCTATAATACCTTAAGGAAAAGGAAGGAGTAAAGTGCTAACAAAAGAAGAACTTCGTAAGTTAAATAGTTTTTGTGTGCTCAATAGTGATGTATTGAGCAAATGGGTGACACTATATAATGAAGCAAGGGCAAGAAAAAAAAGCGAAAGACAAGCATTTCGCACTAGATATGGACGTAATGTCTCATTTCCAGATCATCTAAATGCGCTCCCACGTCATATTGATATAGATTGGTTACATGAGGAAATGGAGAGAATGGAAAAAGAGGAGGGAATTAATATATCTCAAGAAGAGTGGGAATATGTACGAGGTTGCTTATCAAAGGTGAGACATACTATCAATTAATTTGTTTCTAGTTATATTTTATATAATAAATTGACATGTTTGATCTTAATCTTTTACTACTAGTGCGCATTATTCAATGCTATTTGGTGTGAGGGTAAACATCTTTGAACTCAACATATAGATGAAAAGAGAAATACCCAAGATTGTGGTATCCTTGCTCACTTCGAGGATGCCAATGGTACCATGGAAGGTTATTGTGGCTTGATCCAAGATATTCTGAAGCTTGACTTTAGACGATTCTTTATATATGTACTGGATGTGAAGTGGTTTAAAGAAGTTGTAACAAATGGTGACTCATTGCATAATCAAATGTCATCCAAATGGTTTTGTAATCATTGACTCTACAAAATTTCACCAAAACAAGAATGACACATTAGTACTACCTCAACAATCGAGCAGGTATATATGTAAAAGCTAATTTTTTTATATGTATGCATGTGATACATATACACAATATAATAAGTATTTAATAAGTATTTAAGTTCCTTGCTTTTGTTTTTCAAATACAGGTTGTGTATCATCCAATGATAAACAATAACTGATGGTGGTATGTCATCCCTATATCTAATCGTTCAAAACCAATATATAGTAATATTACCAACATAGAGATAGCAGATGACAATCCAACAATTAATGATGATGTACATGATGACACCATAATGGATGATATGCGTGATATAGTACAAGATTAACCTCGCAAGGATGTTCAAGGAAACGCAGAAGATGATAATAATGTGGTTGATGATGATGAAGTTATTGAGCAATATAGCAATACATCTGATAGTGGGATAGACTTATTTGTTTCGTTACCTCTTGGTAACATAGACCTAGAAGTAGATAGTTTAGGAAGGGCTGATCTGATTGAAGATGAGATGGATCATTCACTCTAACATACTTAATTCGCTTAATGATTCAATGTGTATTCTTAATTCTATGGAAAATATCATACGCACATGTGCATACTCAAGAATCAATAGTCAAGTTTAAAGCTAAATTGAATTTTTCATAATAAAAAGGAAGTATTTTTTATCTTCTTCAAGTAGAGAAATTACGAGATACATGCAATACTTGCTACTAATTGTATAATAAGGTTTATGTCGCTTGCCGCTAATTAATTATATCAGGCTTGTCAACTGCAGGAACTGCCATTCATTAGAGAGCAATGCAAAAATAATTATTAGCTTTGGTTTTTTTATTATATTAAGTCCAATTTTAGGTGGTTTAATAATTACACATCTGAAATCGCGTCTATGTTCGCGTTTATCTGCGTGGATACATAGACGCAAAATTCGTGTCTATTTACACGCTCTTTTACACGTGCATATAGACACAATGATAGACGTGCCCAACTTTGCGCATCTAACATGCGCGTCTATGACTCGTTTCTGTTGTGGTGATACCAAACCATGGTTATAAAAAAATAGATGAAACATCAAAGTATAGATAGTTGTACCTTTGGTTAGTTGATTTTTTTTCTCTTTTTTCTTCTTCAAGAAAAAAATAGCACAATGCACCCTAAACACATAAGAAATAAAATATTAGATAAGTAAGTCATAAAATTATTTAATCACATATTTATTTAATTACAACAATTAGATAACTCGATGTAAGTAAAATGCTACTTTCAATTCCTTGTATGTTTAATAGAGTGAAATACTCCCCTTAAATCAAGCATGGTTATTTAATTCCTTTGCAAACCATACAGATTTCACTCCCATTTCATTTATTAGCTCATGTGTTTTTGGTTTAATTGCTAGGGCACGTCAAGCATCCATGTATTTATTCCAATCCTGGTGTAGTGCTAGTATGGCTTGGCATGGCTTGAGCTATAGTTAGTATACATATATGCTTCACATACGCTTAGTGAAGGCTAATATAGATTACCCCAAGTGTAGCTAAGGCTAGTAGGGCTTTGACAACACTTAGCATAGGCAGGTATAGCAACTCTAATGGCTTGGCATAGTGTGACCTATAGTTAGCATATGCCTATTCTTAGCCTAAGCTTAGTGAGGCCTAGCCTAACATGTCTTTCCTTGCCCACATTGCATAGGAAAGCGTAACCAATCCTAGTGGCATAGCATGACCTATAGTTAGCATATGCCTGTACTTAGCCTAACCCTAGTGAGGCCTAGCCTAACATTTGTTTCCTTGCCTACACTTAGCATAGGCAATCCTAGTCGCATAACCTGACCTATAGTCAACCTATGCCTAAAATTAGTCGTAGGCCTAGCCTAACATGGCTTTCCTTGCCCGTGCTTAGCATAGGCAACTATAGCAAATTCTAGTGGCTTGGCATAGCTTGACCTATAGTTGCCTATGCCTATACTTAGCTTAAGCTTAGTGAAGCCTAGTCTAATATGTCTTTCCATACCATAGGCATAGCATGGCCTATATTTAACTTGCACCTATGTTTCACATAAACTTAGTGAAGCATAGCCTAACATGGCTTTCCATGCAATAGGCGTAGCAAGGCATACACTTAGCTTATATCTATGTTTCACATAGGGTCAATGAAGCCTAGCCTAGCCCCTAGCCTAGTGTAGCCAAGCGTAGCCTCAAAGATGATGTGGTAAGTAGCTGATGATATGGTAGATAGCTCATGATGAAGCACATCTATGGTTTGCAAGTTGAGTCTGGCTTGGAATATTCTAGCCTACACCTATCCTTGATGTATTCTTGGGGATTTGGCTAGCAAAGCCTAACTTAGCTTACACTTAGCGTACTCTTAGTGTGTGCTCATAGTTAGCATGGACATATGTAACTTCTACATGTAACATATGCTCTCTCTCTCTCTCTCTCTCTCTCTCTCTCTCTCTCTCTCTCTCTCTCTCTCTCTCTCTCTCTCTCTCTCTCTCTCTCTCTCTCTCTCTCTCTCTCTCTCTCTCTCTCTCTCTCTCTCTCTCTCTCTCTCTCTCTCTCTCTCTCTCTCTCTCTCTCTCTCTCTCTCTCTCTCTCTCTCTCTCTCATGCGCTCTCTCATAATCTAATATTTTATATGCATGTAAAGTTACTTATTTTGAATTTATAGTTATTGTGCATTCATTATAATCAATAAGCTTAGTAAAAACCTCTTAAAATCATGTTTATGAAATGGAAAATACATGTCTGGCACATTTAACAACTCATCAACAATCTCCTTAACATAACAAAAATGGAAAGTTTGCCTTGTAAGCTTCAATAGAAGATGTACCCTCTTCTTTCACTACAACTCCTCTTGAAAGCACTGTCTCTCTCTTTTCTTCTTTTTCTTGTTCTCGTTCTTGTTGTTGTTGTTGTTGTCCTCCTCCTCCTCCTCTATGTGTGTGTGTTTTTATGTGACCCTTTTGCTTAATTTTTACTTTTTGTTCAACAAGAGAAAAGTTAAAAATAGTGGGATGTTGGTTCTAAAATGGAAATGCGGGTCAATATGCATTTATAATCACGATATATTTGTCACTTTTTTGGTATTTAAATTAGTGTTTATATTATCATTTTTGTCATTCTACGAGTCCCACATATATACACGAGTTTTCAAAGGAAAATAAATGTGTCCACCACAGGCGTGTCAAGGCATCTGGAGCTCTCCTTCCATTTTGTTGTAGTGTTATACACTTGGGTTTGAGAGATGTCTAACCCTTGTCTCATAGTGTAAATATGAACTTTTTTAACATGTATGTGAACATGGGCACAACACCTTTACATAATAAAAGAGTATATCTTGTAAAAAAGTGAAAAGTAATAAACATATGATTTTATTTATTCAATATAGACATCCTATCCAAAAAGTAGGTGGAGAGTCTACCGATTCAATAGGAACACATGTCTTTTCCAATATGTAAAAAAGAGTGGATGGCCACTCCCTAAATAAACAGTTTGATTCATTAGCAACTTGCAAAGTGAGCATCTGTCACTCCCTCTTCCTGTATACCTAGCTTGACTACAATAGCAAGGTGTTGAGAGGTTTGTATATGCATGCGATGTAGGGAATCATGCCACTGAGCTGGCATGGTAAGCTTTTGCTTTCCTCCACAGAGCTCCAAGCTTTGGGACGTCGCCTTTGATGGTTGAGCTCAAGCACCAAGATCCTACCATCGATCATGGGGTTGCATTAGTGAGCACCAAGATGCACAAGCTCATCAACTTAAACCTTGATACGCTAGCACCCATGAGGTTTCTTGGTGCGTTTGTTTTCAATATCCTTCTCCAGGATACTAAAGCATGTAATCAAAACATTCCAAAAAGGATACGAGGGTTGGATTTGAAAGGTGCGTGGTTTATACGCAGAGGAACAGTGCAAATTATATATTACAGTCCGATTATGGAATATGTACAGTGTTCAGCGGCGGGCTAGGTAGCAACGGATATAATTGCAGTCCTTTGATCCTGCGTCAAATTATGATTCATGACTGAACAGCAAAAAATTAAGGGTAACAAATGGTTGTGCTATCGGTCACATGACGATTGAGCTGCTTATCATCAATTACTCCTGTACTAATTCGCGTCTGATTCTGGCAAAGTGAGAAGCGATGAAGTGACTGAATCGCCGGTTGGCCTCGTCATCGCTAAGACCGTCGATACTGCAACCATAATTGGGGAGTGCAGCAGCCTCCTCTACACCCGGCGAATCAACCATCCCCACGGTCGCCGCGGCGCAGGAATACTCTTTGGCAGCCGCCACAGGTTCACAGGCAGCTGCCTCCGCAGGCGCAGCTGTGGCGGCTGCGGCCACCTGGCGCTGCTCATCCGATGATTCATCTCCATCTTTATCTGGATCAGTAGCATCGACAATATTCGGCTCTAAGAACAGCGTTGAATGATCACCATTATCGGCCTCATCGTCACCGGCGGCGCAGGATGCCGAGTGCGCCTCATAAGGCCATGGGTTAACATCACGATGAGAACTGCAGCAACCATCAGACAAGAAATCATTCACTGCGAATGAGGTCGGAAGATCATCAGCGGCGTGTATCCGGAGATTGGGACTGAAGTGCCGATTGCTGCAGTCATTAGCGAGGATTAAGATGAGGGACAGGATGATGAGGTTGGCGATGAAGAAGGCGGCCGAGTTATAGCATTGATGGATACGGGAGGTGATATGATCGATCAGCTCGAGGCTATTGTTGAGGCTGATGGTGATTGCATTGATGGAGAAGGCATGGTAGGAAGTGATTAGAGAAGCGGGTCGAGAAGAAGGCGGCACAGACTTATGGGCAGAATGAGAAGAAAAAGAACAATTAGGAGAGCGGCGCAAGGACTGGAGTTCAAGAGATGGATGGATGAGATCGGCCAAGGTGCCGAATATTGGGAGCACACGGATGCTGTGCACAGGGTGACCGCGGAGTGCAAGCAGCCCTAATGATGCAACCAAAATGAAGACCACAATCAGCCAACGATCCCTAGTAGCTACGAGCAGGCCTGCGCTCATCAATGGAAATTTGAGAGAGAGAGAGAGAGAGAGAGAGAGAGAGAGAGTATGTGCGTTTTTTGGCCTAGTCTAACCCTTAATCGTTCCCGTTCTTATATATTAACACGCCCTCTCTCACACTCTCTCTCTCACATCCCGCTCTATTTTCAAAACTTTGGTTCCTTCTTGACCCTTCTTTCACCGACTTCTTTTTGACCCCCCGCTCTCGTTCGTCCCACTAAAAGAAAGGTATTAGAAACATTACCTGCAACTTGCAAGGCAACATTTTTACACACCAGTCACACGCGCACAGTCACTAATACCAACGTAATTACACTTTTGATTCTCTCTCTCTCTCTCTAATCCAACATTGATCTCGATCACAACACACCTTATTCATGTGAAACTAGTGTTCCTACGTTCCTACAAGAAACAATAAGAAAACAAAACAAAGGATGTATCGAGTTTGCATAAGCCATGTGATGGGTGGACACTATCACCTCACTTATGTGTCTACAAAGTAGCATGTTGTTTCTTATACCATTGACACACACTATCTTGGAGGCTACTCATAATAAATTTGACTCTCACCCCTTTCACTCATAACAAACCAATGGCTAAAATATGGTTGCCAAAGGTTTACCACATGATGGCATCATCGAAATCAAGATCCTTATAAAATCTAATACTAGAGTGCCCAATGCTCTATGTGACTCCAACATGTCACATAGATTGTTTGCATTTCTTCAATGAATTTTCCAAAGGAGGAGGCATAAGATCATAAAATAAAAATTAAGAACAGAAAAACCAATCATGTAAGCTTGCAACTATGGATATTGTAGGCATTATAGAATAGAGATGGGATCAAAGACATTATGAGGTTGTTGAGGCTTACACCAATGAAAGCATGTGTAGCAAATAGTCCTACACACAAAGTATCTAACACACGCATCTACTAACCAAAAATGATTTGCAAGTACCATAAACCAAACATATAGTTAGCATTATGATCTTTAGAATATAGCTACAAAACTATGCTAATGATCGACATTAGGTGCCATGAAAGGTTATGCATGCCTATTGTGCTTGGAATTTGTCACTCCATATATACATATGTTGTTATAGAGTGTAAACCATTGAGACATCCTGTTAAGGAAAATATGGACTCAAAAAGAACCCTTTACCTTAAGAGTTAATGACTGGGCCTAATGACAAGAGATTTGAGGTGGACCACTAGGAGAGGGGGTGGTGTGCACATTTTATCCACTCCCTTTTTCCCCTTGGGCCCACCAAAAGTGGATTTGTCCCCCTATCTTCACTTTTTCTTCCCCCTCCCCCCCGCCATCCCCCTAACGTTTACCTCTAACAACCTTGTTTCCCATCCTAGGTAGGCCCCACAGGGCATCCAAAAGTCGGAGACAAAAATTGAACATTTCATATTGTGTATAGTCCAAAAAAAACTTTTTCAGTGTGTTTCCCTGAGAAAAACTTATACTTCTTTTGGCATTCTTCCTCTCCATTATTCCACTAATCCATCTAGCAAATCTTTCCACTACCTTCTTCCTTTCATAGCCATAGCCATAGCCACTAGGGCACCATTGTCAATTGGTACTCAAGAGCTACCATTTCTCCCTTTCTTGTAGTCAGCTCATTGTCTTCCTCTCACAAGAACTACCAGTTCCTTCTTGTTTTGCTAAATCATTCTAATGGCATCTAGAGGTCATTAATGACGTCCTCAAGATTCCATCGAGGCTATCTATGTTCATAAAACAAAGGATGAGCACGGACAATGGATAGGAGCAATGTTCAAGAAAGACTCATGGGTGTATATGCAACCAAGAGCAACAGGCCCTCATCGAGTAAGATGTCGGGATTTACTAAAGAATAATTGGAAAGGTAAAATGCTCACACTACAAAGGATTTGAATTGGCCCCTTAATTCATGTCGTATCTTTCCATCTAATTGTAAGTCTCCACGATAATACCCTTTTTCTTGGTTTAGTTTGCTTTGTAGTAATGAATTTCATCTAGCTACATGTATACTCTCTCCCTGCTGATATTTTTCCATCAATTTTTAACAGAGGAACAAATTTTGAGGAGCCTAACTGGAACCTATGAAGCTTTGCATGTTGATGTAGGCAAAATCTTGATGGTGAGGAAATCTTCGTAGAACCTTCTCTTCTCACAAAATTTCTTTTATGACTATAAATATTTGGTGCCTATATCTCCAAATACATATGGTTCTCTTGAGCTTCTTCCTAGCCCACCATTCGACTCAATCGAGTGGCCAATTCCTAATTGGTGGTCCAGGCAACTTCTGGCAACAAAATTGCTAAATGATATTCATAGCTCCATGAAGTTCTCTAAAGCATCAAGATTCGTGGGACTCTCCTGGTTTCTACCAATTCATGTTTTTGTGCATATTTTCAAGGCTTCTAATCTGTATCGTTGTCCTTCTATGTACATTTCCAAAGGTATAGATGAAACATTCCTTGCATCTATGTTCGGAGAAGGTTGGGATCAGTGGGGGTGGACGGTGTGCATAGAGTCTATGTATACTCATGTCATGTCCCTAGCAAAAGCATTACATTTTGGTATTTGATTGCATGTTTTTTCTTGTATATGCGCTTCCATTATCAATGGTGGATGGAAAAAACACGCAATTAGATCCCTCTAGAGTCCAACAAAGATAGTGGACCAACCTTTGACATTCATATGCCAAATGGGTTTATGGAGAAAGCCTCATTGAACAAGTATTGGAGCTTATTTAGTATCTGTGAATATTTAGTTTTGAGTGGGAGTGTGGATACTGATTGTTTTAGCTTTCAAGTTGGACATAGAAAGGTTTGTTTGAGTTTCTGTATGATCTTCTACGTTTTGATGCATACATAAGAGTTTTACTTTTTTTGCAAGTGGAAAAGAGAATAGAAAAATTTCATGTTATCTACAACTTTGAATGGAGTTGAAATCCGTGTACGATTTGATGATGGAAATGACAACAAAGAATGATATATTGTGCTTGTTCGTTACATTAGTTTTACTTTGGTTGTAAATCTTGCTCTTCTCTAGATTTAATGCTCATGTTTAAAATTTTTATTTTGTTCTAATGTTTTAATGGCCTTATCTATGACCATTTATATATGAGTCCATTGGGCTCTCATTCTCACTTTTCATAGCTTGCTTCTTGCCTCTCTCTAACCAAGCATTCCTACCCTGAATCCTTTCCATCCACTGTGCGCAACTAAGCAACTAAGCAACTAAGCAACTTCATGGCCTTCTTGGAGAAGACAAAATTCAAAGGTCATGAAGATCTCTTTCAAATTTTCAACCCTCCCATCTACTACGACATAAGGTTATGGCATGGGTCTAGTCTCAAAGGGCCCACGGAATACATGAATGCCCACTTTCACAACTTTATGGTATCATTGGAGGGATCCCAAGAGGATTGAGTTCCCATTAATATTTTGAAGTACATCAATGTAGATGATACCTTCGAAAAGTGCCTCACTTGGTATTGTGTCACTTGGTCAGCAATTCCTCTCTTGCATTGCCACATTTGTCCTATTGCTAAACGAGCAAGAAGCTCCCCCTACTACTGTGCCAATCAACTTGGGTATTATCATAAGAGCAATATGACAAGTATTAATTATGTTTGGTGGCATAAGTAAAAACATGCATTACTAAAAACTCACCAATAGATGTGAAAGAATATGTACAAAAAATAAGAATTGTATTTCATTGAAGTAAAAACAAAAGGCTCCACACATGGATTACAAACTAGGTTTATCACAAAAAATTAACAACTACAAGGAAACTAGTCCCGTTTCCCTCAAATCCTCTTAGCTAATTGCATATCTCTATGTATGAGGATCACACCTTTGCATGTATCGCACATAGACACACATCCTCAAACAAGCTTACTCAGTAAGCCTCTACTGCCTCTGTACAAGCCCTCTAGTGTTGTATCTTGCATTCGCTTGTCATCTCCATAGCTCCATAAAGTTTTCTTTACAGTGCAAGAAAATGGTGCTTTGCGAATTCGAAGGTTTGTGTTCTTCTGATATTTTAATCTCTCTCTGAGCACCTTCAGGTTGTAGTTCCTCCTCCTCCTCTATTGCCCTACACTTGTGCTACTAGAGGTCTTCTTTGGCATCCTTGGGAAAGTGATGGCCTTGGCGGAGCCATTAGGGCTAGTTGTTGGTGAGGGGGTTGTTGGGGAGGTGCAGGAACTCTTTTAGGTTCTTATATAGGAGGCCTTCACGATTGAGGATTCCCTCCAAAAGACCTTTGCCACGGTCATGGTGCAAGTGTTCATCTCCTTGCTTCTAATCACTATGTGTCTCTTCACTCGTGGAACCCTCCTCTTGATCTTGTTGCTACTCTTCATGCTCCTCATCTTCTTCTTACTAATCTCTGTGCTCCTTATCCCCACTCTCATTGGATGGCTTGTATGTTTTGTCAACGGTCGGAGGTGTCATCATTGTACTTTTTGGGCACAATCTTCCCTACGATGGATGCATGACTATACCCAAAGGCTAAGGATGAGCCTTTATGGCATAAGAATATTGGAAAATTTCATTCATGCCATGGTGGTATCCTTTGGTTTTATCTCGGAAGTGGATGGGGTCAAGCGGGTTGCTTTCTATGAGCCATTTTTATGTAGAAAGGAAGTATAGAGGGCTATAGGTGAATAAGAGTGAAGCATAAGAAAGAAATTTGTACTCTCTATTTAAAGGGAAAACTAGTTGGAGAGGGGGTTCACACACGCAAAGAGGGGGTCAAGGGGGTAGGGATGGTAATGCATGTGGTTTAGGGACAAGCCCATCTAGAGCCATCACGTTGTCTTCTATTGCACCATGTGCATGGTATGTGTATTTGTTGCATTACTAGTCCACCATCTTTCACTATTGTGAGCTTATATTTAATTCCTAATAGATTTTTCTAGAGCAATGGCCCTTGCATTTTCTAATGTGATTGAATGATCAAATGCGCATCTATAAAACCAATTGAACATTTCAACAAGGTAGCTAGTTTTCTGGTGACCTCCTCCATGGCAAGTATTCTTAAAATAGGTTCCACGAGTACGATAATGTGACTTCTCCATCCCTTCTGTGCTTCACATTTCCAAGGACCCATACTTGTCTAAATAGTATGATCCGTAAGCATACAATATATGCTATAAAAATATGGCTTATTGACATTAGATTTACATCAAATTATACTCACAAAATAAAGTACAACAAGGTAAGTCAATTTGGTACCATGTAATGGGTGATGTTTGTTCCCCCTCCCCCCCATGCATTGACAATAGATTTTCTGAAATCATTAACTACTTGATTCGATTCGGATCGTATTGAAGGATTTATGGAGCATGATCAATACTAGTTTATCAAAGAAATGCAAGACTTGGGCTCGAGCATTCCTAATGTTGGGATGTAATGTGCCCGCCAACTATCCAGGAACATTTTTTAGTGGTCCGAATCTAAGCGTCGCTAGCCAGCACTCCCATGGAATGTTTCGAGGTTTGTCACCTAGGGTTTCTCAAGTCTACCTTTTGCTGTGAAACATTTGCGGTCGAACAACCCACTAGGATCGACTTGAAACTTAGGTCCCTCATGGTCAAGGTCTCCTGACAGCATTCTAGCGTCGATTCCTGGGCATCCTACTTTACGCACAGATACCCAACCCGAAGATGACACATACCTCACTTGGTTCAAATAGAATGAAAAACAAGAGGGATGTGCCACCCAACCTCTCTATCTGTAGGGTATAATCCCATTCCGGTCCCCTAAAATGGCATGAATTGAGTTCTAACCTAACAATACCTAAATGTCATACTACAGTAGAACCTTATGAGAAGCCTCCCACTTCTCTGGGACAACCTTGCCGTAGGAAGGCGGGCTCGTCGAGGGATCCCCACCTGCTTCCCTCAATAGGTGTTCTTTAGTTATCTAATTAGGTCTTATCACATTTATGTGTGACATTTAAAATCATCTTCCTTAATTAATCCTTTTGGGGAATAGGGTTCGTTTGCGTAACTTATGGCGATGATACGAAAATAGCTCAAACAAGTTCCTTGAAGTAAACTTTGTGTTAATATTTTAGCTGAAGTACAAGTTCCATCGATAGGACGATTCTTGCAATACGTAAGGATGTGTCTTATTTTCCTCTAAGTTCCACCCTTGCACTAGTAACAGGGCCTCGAGAATCCATCTTGAGTCACATCAATCACATCAGTAGGACCCAAAGGCAGGGAATTTACAACCAAAGCCCCCCTGGCATCCAAGCATCCTCCTACATTCAAACTAATCCACAGAGGGACCTCTCATGGTGGGTTCAGTCCATGCTCCCATCATGGTTATTTAGAATCCCCTTGGATAGGGTTGGTAGCCAGCTAGGGGTGGTTTGGCACGCCCTCCATTGAATTTAATCTAATTCGGTATTCCAATTTCTTTTGTGAGCCTGGGTCATACAATCCTTTCACAGACAGTGATTCTACATTTAGAAGCACAAACAATAATGGAGGAAAGTGCTCAGAACATCTGCTAAGGTGGAGTTTCTATTTTGAACGTTTAGTGTTTCCCCTTTCGATCTTTTCTTTGCCTTGGTGTCAAGTGCAATGGCCTTCTGAGGGGTAGGTATTACCCTCATTTGGACCCTCATTCTTATGCGATAAGAGTGAGCATTTACGCAATTGGGTTCATATCCAATAATTTCTGGATGGTATTTTCCCTAATTTGCTAACCTTTAGACCAGGGTTTCTTGTCTTCGAATCACAAGGTCTAGCTGATTCAATCTAGGATCCAAATTGGTCATTTAGTAACCCTTTTCCTCCTTAGAATTTTATCACGGTTTCTAAGCTTACCCTAGAGTTTCATTCCCTCAAGATTTCATGATAGAAACTTTTGTTCATCTCTCCTCTGCGAGTGGAGAGTAAACTAGGTCCTTTGCAATCCTTGAGTAGTTGTGAGCATGGAATGTCACATAGCGAATTGTCTTTCTTTCATGCAGATACGACATTCTAGTTTTCTTGCATCGACATCGAGTTATATCATGGTTTAAAATGATACCTCTAAGAGTATTATTGGACTTATCGTGGGTAGTTGCTAGGATAGAGACCTATGAGTGTATTTACTTGATTCTAAGTCAATCTATGATCGTAGCATTAATTTTACTTATTTACAATTAAACCCTAGCCTTACTTTATCATCTAGGGTTTCATTTATCAAACTGCCTCTTGCAATTAAGTTTAACCATTTACATGTGCATCTTAAATCTATCTTTTAAGATGAATCTCTATCATGTAGTGTAACTGAAACTATTCATGATGCCACAAAAATCTAGATGCAAGTCTTTCCTAAGTTGATGATACAATGCTAAGCTTCTATTCTTGAAAATTCATTTCAATGAATTTATGCAAATCATTAATTTTGACTTATGTTTTTAATTGCAAGGTACATGAATTCGTCATGCCTAATGTAATTAATTCTCTTTAATGGCTTATAGGATCCAATCGTCTTACATGGTCTTCTATATTTATATATATTGGTAATCTAAGATGCACTCGCAAAAATTTGTGCCTATTAATTAGTTTAGTGTTGCAGACAACCCATAAATTCTTAATCAACTTGTAGCATATCATGACCATCATGAACTTGATTCAAAGCTAAGCATCTACCTTTCCGGTTATACAAAATTACGCGATGCAAATGTATGATTCCTTTCTACGATAATTACACTCTACCATTCCATTCATAGGACAAGACACTATAGTGATACCTAGTTTTGGAATAACAACCTGGAATTTATACCCGATAACCCATTCGTGTTAGCGGTGGCATCTCTGCCCAATCCTCCTTCTGTGGTTGTGTCCTTTCCAATTACTTGGGATAATTTTCACTTCAGGGCCATTTTGGATCTTGGAATGCGGGCCTTCTCTTCTCTCGGTGTAGTCCTTTGTACTAGAATTTCCCATGCTCTACTTTGATTTTAGAAACCTTTTGCCAAATGCAGTGGTGGTTGATAGGAAAACCGCAGGAATAGCAAGTGAGGGAGTGTACTTGTAATCTCTTTTCAAGAGAGAGAGGGGAGGTATTTCCTCGAGCCTTATTCTCTCTCTCTCTCTATCTCTATCTCCCTCCTATTTTGAGACTCTCTCTCTCTCTCTCCCTTAGTTCGACAGGCAGGGGGAAAAGAAGTGGTGAGTACCTTCACCTAAGGAAGAAGGAAGAAAATAACATGCTTCACTTTTTTTCTCTTTGAGGACTATGGAGGTCTTAACTCCATCTGGGTGGCCAGATTGGCCATCACCATGCGAGCTACTCCTAAGGGGGAAGAATGGATAGTGGGGGGAGAAAGAGGTGGCACACCTGTGCCCCTCTCTCCCATCATTGATCACATTGTTAGCTCAACCAAGCTCACCATTCCCATCTGTAGTTTTGCTGCCATCCTCTTTTTCTTCATCCTCGATGACTACTACTGTCGCTCTCCCTCCCTTTGCCAACTGGCGACGTCGACAAGGGGAGAGAGCGTTTTTAAAAAAAATTATTAATTTGGTTGAAAAAAGGGGGGGTCTTATGGGTTGTTACATCCTTCTCCCCCTTAAGGAATCAAGATGTCCTCATCTCGAAGGAATTGGGGATATTGTTGGTTGAGCATACTCTCATCAATCCATGTGGCATCTTCTTCTGGATAATCCTTCCACTAGATGAGGTACTCTCTAAGAGTTTGACTCCTCAATCTCTTTTCCCGAATATCTAAGATTCTATCTGGCCCCAGAGCTCAAGGACTCATTGGCTTGGCATTACAACTTATTGATCATTGAGTACATGACTAGGATTGGGTATATATTTCTTTAGTAGTCTAACATGAAATACATTGTGAACCTTTACGTTCTCAAGAAGTTGGATTTTTTAGGCATTGGGCCCTAGGCACCTGAGGATTCTATAGGGCCCACAATACCTTGGACTTAGTTTCTTAAATTCTCCCAATGATAGGGAGCTCTTCTTGGGTCGTACACGAATAAAAACCATATCTCCTTTGAAGAGTCATTCTTGTCTATTCCAATCTACATAGGCTTTCTACTATCCTTTGGTCATATACGAATAAAAACCATATCTCCTTTTTGAAGAATTATTCTTGTCTATTCAGATCTGCATAGGCTTTCTTCTATTCTTGGGTCATACACAAATAAAAACCATATCTCCTTCTTTGAAGAGTCCTTCTTTTCTATTCAAATCTGCATAGGCTTTCTGCCTATCCTTGGTGGCTCTAATGTCTTATATTATGGCCTTGACCTGCTCATCCATTTGCTCAAGCATTTTCTTAGAAGCTTCTACCCTTAAGGTAGGATCTGAGAAATTCAATGGAGTATGGCAATCATACCCATACAATGCTTGAAAAGTGTCATTTGAATGCTTTGCTGGTAAGAAGCATTATAGTGAAATCTACCAATGGTAGATATTGGATCCATTTCTTAGGTTCGCAGCAACAATAAGCTTTAAGAATATCTTCAATACCTTGGTTGACTCTCTCTGTTTGGCCATCAGTTTGGGGACGATAGGCTGTACTGAAAAAGAGTTGAGTCCCAATGGCCTCAAATATCCCTCTCCAAAAGTGAGATGTGAAGAGGGAGTCACGATCACTAATTATCCTTCTAGGAAACCCATGGAGTCCAAATATCTCCTTGGTGAATAATCTAACAGTATCTGAAGCTTTATAGTTTTTCTTGACTGGAATGAGATGTGCAACCTTGGTAAGCATATCTACTATAACCATAATTGAATTGTATCCTCCTTGAACTGAAGGTAATCCAACAACAAAGTCCATGTTGATAAATTCCCACTTCATTTGGGGTATGTCAAGAGGTTGCAGCTTCCCATGCATCTTAACATGCTCTACCTTAATGCGCTGGTAAGACAAACATTCCGTGACATATTTGAGTACATATCTCTTGGTAGCTCTTCCAGACCATGTTGAGGGTCTTGACATATCCGGGATGGCCTGAAAATGGGGAGTCATGTGCTTTCCAGAGTATTCTCTATTTGAGTTTCTTACTTGAGGGTATGCATAATCTTGTCCTAAAATAGACAAGTCCCCCATTGACAAAGATTTATTCATACTTGACCTTAAGTCTAGGGTTTTGTTCCTTTTTCAAAATATCCTTTATCATCTTTAGATATTTTGGGTCATGGCTAGCTTCCTCCTTAACTAATTCACGGATAGGGTTGCTAGGCATTGACACCATAGTTGCTAATGATTCTGCCATTGAGGGTTTCTCCATAATAAGAGAGTTGAGAAACACCTTGTGACTTAATGCATCAGTGGCCACATTCTCTTTACCAAGTTGATATCTGATCACAAAGTCATATTCCTACAGAACTTCAATCCAACTACGTTGCCTCATATTGAGGTCGGTCTAGGTGACGATCCATTTGAGGCTCTTATGGTCCATGAGACCAAAAAGAACTCCTTACCAAGCAAATAGTGTCTCCAAATTTTGAGAGTATAAATAACTACTAGTAGCTCTAGGTCATGAGAAGTATAATTCCTTTCATAGTTTTTTAGCTTCCTCAAAGAATATGCTATAGGATGGACTTCTTGCATTAGTACACAACCTAGTACAAGTGAGCTAGCATCCGTGACAACTTTGAATTCCTTGCTTAAGTCAGGGAGTTTCAGAATTGGTGATGTCACTAAGCTATGCTTGAGTTGATCAAAACTCGATTGTTCAATGGGTGTCCACACTGTGGCAACCTACTTTTTTAGTAGATTTGTGAGGGGTGTTGCAATTATAATTTGTTTGAGAAGAAACTTCTTCTCTTGTGCCTCGGTGGGCTTAGTGTGGAAACAAGATTCTGGTTCTATGTTTGGGGTTGTATCTGGTTTTAATTTAAACTTTTACGAAGGATTGCATTTACACATCTCTACACAACCTATATCAATGCAGAAATTATTTTTCATCAGTACTATGTAACAAATCAAATAATCATAGAATTCTTATTTATCCATAACAAAGTGTAAGCCTCAAGTGCAATTATTCGAGGATAGATAGAGATTGGGTGGGACAATTCTCCAAGAGATACATCAGCGCCGCCAGGTTAATAATTCCTTATTGGATTCAGCTCTACAGGGACAAAATAGTAATATGTGTTTGGGGAATGGATTCTTAGAAAGCAATAAGTCATGGAAAGTTCAAAAAATCCTCGTTTTTTATAGCCATGACGTTCATTTCGCCCCATTACTTTAATTCTGTCTGATGGCAAGACTTTAACCACCTCCTCATAGATGTAGCGAGTCTATTCTACTTGCTGACATTCAATGTGTAGGATCGAGTTCACACGTGCCTCATAGAAGATGAATAACTTGATAATCTTCAAGTCCTCCAACCATTTTAGCCTCTTTAGATTGTTTTGAAGATAGGCCATTCACTTGGCATCTATGTAGCAGTAATGCGCGCTCCAAGTCCCCAACGCCTTTCCGCATACAGCGGTGAAGGGTCGTAGATCTGATCCAAGATCCCCATCATGTCGGATCTTGTGCGATAACTTGAAAATTTTATAGCCATCCTGAACATGATATGAAATATGAGAAACCTTCTCTATGCCTCCTAGGTCTGGAAGCAACAAAATAATCCACAAGTGAGTAAAAGGAAAAAAGTTGTCGTGCAAATCTTCTTTCTTGCTTTTTGAGCTTAAGTAGAGTTCTTTTGTTCTTGGGAACCTTTCGGCACTCGCTACATATGCACCCAGCATTCGATTGCGCACCAGTGGTATCAGAGTGAAGCTGATATCAAGGGCTTCCAATCGCTTACCATCTCATGCGAAGGCAAAACTCCTGGAATGAGTGGACTCTACAATCAATCTTGCAATGAACCGTCAATACCAGCGTGTTGCTAGTGGTGAAGAACCCCCTGTTGTGCTATTGGATCGTGAAGGACCACTCTCTATCGACGGAGGACCACCTGGGAAGCTCCTTTATCAAGATTTTTTTTTTTTCACAGAGCATGGACTTTCATTAGTGAATTGAAGATTATAAAGCTTAATAAGCTTTAAAAAAGAAGCTTAAGCTCCCAAATTTTAGCGATTGTGGCAACAAGATATACTCAACGCAGTGGACGTCGACAAACAACTACCATCATCTTACGCACTGCCAAGAGATTAATTGAAGTTTTTTTTTTCTTTATAAAGCTTATTAAAGCTTTAAGATTTCAATTTTCAATCTTTCCATAGCAGTTATTCACTCTGCAACTTCAACAAGTCTCTATTCGTACTTGCACCCTAACAGGGACAATTTTCAGCAAGCAAACTGACACGCACAGTCTATTACCTGCTTGGAAGAAGATCTTCATCAATTTTCGTACCCCTAAAAAGAAGAAAGATCGCAAAAAGCCATATTTTTAAAAAAAGCAAGCCCTATAAACCCAAACTTGAGCTACGCTCATCCCCCTAACAAGATTTTGAGTGTGTGAGGTTGTTCGAGATTTTGCAGGATGTCCAATCAAAATATGGAAGATGTTATGGCCAAAGGTGATTTATCAAAACCAACGGTGAAACAAAAATTGGACCTAATTATGATGCAGATTCAAGAGGAACAAAGAGCACGTCAAACTTTGCAAGCTCAACTGGCTACTCTTCAATGACCCACTGTCGATCAAGATGGACCGCAACCCGAATATGTTATATGACATACGATGCGACACTCGAAGCACAATCTATCAAAAAATAAGCCAAGCTAAGTAAAAGAAATTTCAAATTTTGTACTTTTAATGGGCTACGTGATGGAAAAACTGTTCTCACTTTTATCAATCAGTTTGATGATTATTTTCATGAAGAACAGTATGCCGAAAAAGACAAAATTAAGTGTATCACTAACCATTTAATGGATAGAGCATTGTTATGGTGGACTATTATCTGCAAAAGTATTGATTGTCCTACTACTTGAAAGGATTTTCCAAAGAAATTTTTGCAGAATTTTCTTCCACCTCAATTCCGTGAAAAAGCAATCAAACATTTGGATCTTCTGCAATAAAGAGATCGTGAGCCTATTTCGCAATACACTGAGCATTTCTGGAACACCTTATTGCAACTTCGAATGCTTGAAGCTGTATCTGAGGCAATCCGCAAGCACAACTTTATGTCTAGTTTGCTTGGTCACTTCTATGTGGAGGTGAATATGTTCAAGCCAATGACTCTGGAGATGTGATTTCTTTAGCCCATGATGCTGAAGATAAAATTCGTGGACGAGAGAAGCGACCGCAACAATTTCTAACTAACGGTAACTTTGGTACGAAGCAATTCAATTCTAACTTTCGAAGATTCAATCAAAATCACTTTCTTTCTTCTTATTTCCGTAAATCCTAGACAACACGACCCCTTTCTTTACCATCAAACACAAATTCAAATCCTAAGCCATATTTTCAACCAAATCCCAACATACCTAAACTTTCAGCCATTACCAATAATGTTTCCAAAGCCAACCCTATAGTTTGCTACAAGTGCCACCAACCTTGGACATCTAATGGTGAATTGTCAATCCAAAAAGTGAACTGTTCACATCAATACTTGGGAGTGACTGAAAATGAAGACCATGAAGAAATGTGAGACTTCATGAAAGATGATGACGATATTGATACTACTTCAAATATTTTACCAGGTATGCTAAATCCTCATTCATTATTAATGATGAAATATCTTGTGCATGGTAACTAAAAGATTTTTTTGCATGATGATTTTATTTCTGCAAAATTGGTCAAAGAATTGAATTTACATACGGTTCCAACTCATTATCGCATAAAAGTTGCATTCTTATGTACTAGATACAATGGCACACAAGTTCATGATTTAGAAATTAAAATTGGTGATTATATTGAGCGCAAAAATTTCTTGGTTGTGCCTTTGCAAGCTAGTGACATTATTTTAGGAATGCCTTGGCATCATAAATACAATCCTGATATAGATTATTCCACACATTCAATGAAAATTCATTCTAACGAAAACAAATCACATTACATCGTACGCACACTTTAGATAATTTTCCATTACTTAGTCACACATAGGCTAAACATGCATTGAGAAAAGGTAGCAAATCATACTTAAACATCACATTGGGGAATATGGGAATTTCCCATAAGTTTGGGACACGTGGTCAAATCTTTGGATTTGTCATAACTTGAACACTATAACTCCAAATTGAGCGCTCTATCACTCAATAGATTCCATTTTTCAAGATCTTTCTAATGATAGGTCACATCATATGGTTTTGAGAAACTTATGGGCATGTTGTCCGGGTGCCACCTTTTTAGTACTCAAAAAATGGGAATTGGGAGATTCCCAAACTCACCAATATTGTGTTCTTAGTATGGGTGGATGAAATTGAAGTTAAGGAAAATCAGATGCATCCGAAACACGCACGATTTCTTTCACAATATAAAGATTGTTTTGCTGCTGACTTACCACTTAGTTTAGCACCTACACATCCTAAAGATCATAAAATAGATTTAATTCCTAGTTCTCAACCACTATGTAAAGCACCTTATAGACACAATCAAATTGAACAAAAATAAATCCAAGCCCAAGTTAAAGATTTGTTAACCTAAGGACTCATTAGGCCCAGTAGTTCTCCTTTGGTGCATCTATCCTATTAGTCAAGAAGAAAAATAATACTTATAGGATGTGCATTGATTATCATGCCCTAAACAAGATAACTGTTAAGAATAGATATACGATCCCTAAAGTAGTTGACCTCATGGATAAACTACAAGGAGCCATAATATTTAGCAAGATAGATCTCAAATCTAGATATCATCAAGTACAATTGGATACACCTAACATTTTTAAAACTACATTTAGAACTCAATTTGGTCATTATGAATTCCTTGTTATGCCTTTTGGTTTAACTAATGTACCAGCCACATTTAGTCATATGATGAATCACATATTTTTGAAGCATCAGCATTGTGTAATTTTTTTCTTTGATGACATATTGGTTTTTAGTAAGAATGGGAATGAGTATTATGAACATTTATCTTTGGTTTTCAAATTATTGAAAGAGAATCAATTATATACTAAGCCTGAAAAGAGTGAATTTTTCCAAACCCACATTGAATACTTAGGACATATTGTTTCTTTTGATAGTATTAAAGTTGATCCTAAAAAGATAGAAGCAATTTTGAATTGGCCGATTTTTAGAAATGTGCATCAGTTACGTTCTTTCTTAGGTCTTGCTAGCTTTTATAGAAAATTTGTGAGAAATTTTTCATTGCTTACATTACCGTCAACAAAATTATTAAAGAAAGGTATTGTATATCATTGGTATAATAATCAGTAAAAGTCTTTTGATTTACTGAAACATGCCTTAACACATGCTCTTGTTTTACAATTGCCTGACTTTAATAGACCATTATTTCTGGTAGTCACTGATGCTAGTGGATATGGAATAGGAGCTATCCTTATGTAAGATTCACATCCCATAGCCTATTCTAGTTGCAAACTTAAACTCTCTGAGCTGAAGTATTCTACCTATGATAAGGAATTGTTAGTTCTAGTACAAGCTTTACGTCAATGGAAACACCATTTAATGGGATCTGAATTTATGATCGAAACTGACCAACAAAGTATCAAACATCTCCTTAGTCAGTCACAAATCTCTGACCGTCATATCAAATGGACTGCTTTTATTCAAAGTCTTCATCCACTTATCCAATATCAACCTGGAAAAGAGAATGTTATTGCAGATGCCTTAAGTAGAATACCAACTAGTATCCATAATATCTATGTTATATCTTTTGATTCCCTTATCCCTATGAAAGATACCTATAACCAAGACCCTAGTTTTCAAGCTGATTGTAATAAATTAGTTTCTAATAATTGGATGTCCTATTCTGATGGATTTATGTTTTATGAGAAAAGGTTGTGTGTAACTGTTCCATTTAGATAATTTGTGTTCCATGAAATTCATTGTCTCCCATATAAAGGTCATAGAGTTATTATTTCTACTTTATGTAAATTGATTGAAGATTTTTACTGGGCACAGATGGAATCTAATTTTTCTAACTTTGTATCCGAGAGTTTAATTTGTTAAAGAGTCAAGAGACACCACGGTAAGTAATATGGTTTGTTAATGCCTCTACCAATTCCTAAACGACCGGGAATATATTTCAATGGATTTTATAACTGGTTTGCCTAATACCCAAGCTAATCATGACATGATTTGGACTATTGTAGATCAATTTAGCAAACAAGCATATTTCATTCCATGAAAGAAAACATTAACTGCATCTCAAGCTGCACAATTGTTTTTGAAGATTGTATTCACTAACCATGGTTTACCAAAAGTTACTATTTCAAATCATGATTCTAGATTTTGCAATAATTTTTGGACTACTTTGTTTGCTAATTTAGGTACAAAGATTGATTTCTCATTTGCATTTCATCCTGAAACTAATGGGCAAATAGAAGCTACTAACAGTACAATATTAGATCTTTTGCGTGCATACACAATTTCAAAACCACAAGCATGGGATACATACTTGTATTTACTTCAGTTTGCATACAATAATACACCACATACAGCTACACAAAAAGCACCTTTTGAAATCATTTATGGACATAGATTTCCTACACCTGTTCCATCATTATTAAACAAAGTTAAAGTTGCTGATGATATTGCCAATATGCATGCTACTATTTTTGCTAAAGTCAAAGACATGATTACGAAAGCCCAGCAATCATACACTAAACAAGCTAACAAGAAAAGAAAAGCCATGAGTTTCAAAGTTGATGATTATGTTTGGTTACACATTGAAAAGAGAATATTGCAAAGTGTTGTGAGATACCCTATTGTTAAGTTAGCCCCTAGATTTTATGAACCTTTCAAGATCATTCACAAAATCAATGACAATGCATTTAAATTAGAACTACCCCAACACTGGAAAATCCACAATACTTTTCACATCAGTTTGTTACGACCTTTTGGAGGTCAATTACCTATTCATCATGTCTATGAAAACCCTCATTTGTTAAAAGAAGAAACGAAAATCCTTAAACCTGAAACTATTCTAGATACTAACTTTATGACCACTAAAACTGGCCCTAGATACTCTAGATATTTGGTTAAGTTTAAAAATCGTCATGTTGAAGAGGCCTAATGTATGCACGCCTACGACTTAAGTGCTTACCCCTCATTGCTCGCTCGACATTGAGCTAATAGAAATTGAGGACAATTGCTATCCCACCCCAGGGGTATGATGCCAGGAGGCATATTCCACAGTGGATTCTGTGAGTTTTTTATTCCATGGTGGATTCCGTGAGGTTTTGCGGTGGATTCTGTAAAACTATATTTATTTGTCGAGGCTCGTACACAAGGTGGATTCCTTGTGTGAGAAGTTGACGGGGACGCCTGTACTTTTTGGATGCCATGTTAATTTAATGTGCACATGGGTGATTCCATGGCGGGTGATTCCGCAAAATACATATTTAAATTAATGGACGTTGTCATACTCCTGCGCATCCGAGGTGTGGAATCCACCAAAAAGTTGTGTGTGTGACATTTGTTACTTTGTACATACTTAGTCATTGTGTTTGCATTTTTGTTCCGCGTGGGCAGTATAGTGGAGAGGGGTTTGGAGCAAGAGGAACTTATTCGTAATGCTCTAGCTGACATGTATGCAAAATCTGGCATGCTTGGAAAAGCCCAAGAAGTATTTGACAATATTTTAGCTCGAGATGTCATATCATGGAGTGCGTTGATTACAGGTTATGTTCAACATGGATATGATGAGCAAGCAGTGATGTGTTTTGAAAAGATGTAGCTAAAGGGCCTCCTTCCAAGTGCAATAATATTTTCTTGCATTATGAAAGCTTGTGGCAACATAGGAGCTGTTGACAAGGCCAAAGAAATACATGATGAGATTGTGAAAGAGGGATTGCTGGAAAAAGATGTTGTTCTTGACATTGCATTGGTGGATATGTATGCCAAATGTGGTATGTTTGCAGAAGCACTAGAAGATCGATTACCATCTAACTTGGATCTTGCAATGGAGGTTCCTGAAGTTGAAAAGCTAAGGGCTGCAATAGAGGTCATTAATGAAGAGCATCTTATGGGACTTGAAGACCTTGATATGCAGAAGGATGTGTCTGTAACAATGGATATGGATGATGAATTTCGAAGTGTTACCAAGGAGAAGATACTGAAGAAGATACATGCTTCTTACTATCCAAATCCATCAACTTACCATTTCTTGGTACAAATGTATTTAAATGCGGCTAATGAAGACAAAGCTATTGAGATGCTTGAAATAGCTCAAAGGACTAGTAAAACCTCTGTCCGTGATAGGTCCAAAGATATAACATACTAAATACTTCTTGAATTTCTGGCAGAGAAAAGGATGTAACAAGAACAGAGAAGGTAATGAAATGTCTCAAAGACGTAGGCTATACGTGTACGTACACATCATACTACACTTTGTTGAAGGCCTATGCAAAAGCAAATAAGAGCCCTTACGGATTTCTGGATAAACTTAGTTGTGACAACCTTGTTCCGAATCAGCATATTAGAACAGAACTGAAAAAGCTTGCGGACCAGAGAGGCTCTTTTTGACGAATGATGTTACTTTCGAGCTGCTTTTTGGATTCGGGTGAGAAAAAACGATCAAGGAGGAGATGCTTTTGGGGAGCTCTGTCGGCGCTGATGACTTTTTTTTTTTGTCGGCAATGTTTGGCTGGGCAGCACAAAACCTGGTAACTCACAGAAGAAAGGCTATGTGACACAATCAGAATGCGAGGCATATCCGAGAGTAAGGGAAAGCAAATGAAAAATGTGGGGAGGACATGAAGGAGATGGTTCAGAAGTGTTATGAATTGGCAGGAGAGTATAGTAATCCAGGAAGAGCCTCACCTCGTAGCGCAAATGGCCTATGTCACATGCTGCAAAAGCTAAATCCAATCTCTCACACTTGGTCGATTGTCGTGCAATTAATTCCAATACGAACCTGTCCATAAATCAAACACCAATTATCCTGCTAGCATGCGAAGCGTTGGAAATGAGAGTGACCAAACAAACACAAAAAGGTCAGGGCAAATTATATCTTCTGAGCTAGATCTTGAGCCGAATGATGGACGGCAGACTGATTGCAACAATCGTGTTGTGGGAATCTTCGCTCAACTGCCAAGACCTACAGACCGCTTATTGTTTCAAGTGTTTCAAGCGAGCTCTAATGGCTATCTCTCACCTAGCTGATGCGCCGTCGATCCTATGAGTGTATGAGCTTACCTTGATGCCGATATGAGTTGCCTCCTCCCTCACACACACCGGTAGCTCCACGATCCTAGATGCAAGCTCAAGCATCCTCAAGCCTCCTCCACCTTCAAGCTCCATCCTCCATAGCCGCATGCGCAAGAATAGATAAGAGAAGAGAAGAAGAGAAGAAGAGAAGAGGAGATGGTGAAGATCTTCACCCGCTTGATCCCTCACTCTCACACACTCACTCCCTCACACTCTCACACTCCCTCTCTCAAGAGCACACACAAGCAAGAAGATGAAAAGGAGAGAATAAGAAGAAGACTCTTGTTGCCACACACCAAAGAATGAGCTCTCATTCACTTTTTGAACTTTATATATACAAACCCTAAAATCCCATGGACACCCATCCCTTTTTTACATGACTGGCCATTGTGGCAAGGTCCTTTTTCCATTTCCCTCTTCTAGCCTTATGCCTCTAGCCTACACCCATCTAGTATTTTACAATTGGCACAGGAGGGAGCCTGGCGCTCTTTTACAAGAGTTTTCTGAGTTTTTTGAGGTGCTCTTCATTTAAAATTGTGCTTTTCTACCATGGCTTGGTTTTGGAGGCCGACTGCGTGTCTTTGCTCTTTTTCCATGTTTATCTGTTTTTTTTTCTTCCTTTTTCCGCCATCTTGACCTAGGGCCATCTCAATTTAAGGTTAACATTACCCCCCTCCTAAACGGGTGCCAGTCCCATGGCACTGTGGTTGTGGGTTGGCAGGCAATTGGCCAAGTGGTGCAATGGTGAGGGCCACTTGGAGACGTAGGTGCTTGTAGGAGTTGTGACATTGCTTGTCGGAGGAGCCAAACGGGTATTGCGTGATTGACAGGGCCTCCGAAGTCGGTGGTGTGTTACTCTCTGATGTTTGGAAGGAGAAGGTGCGGTGCTATTCCTAAGGGGAGTGTTTATCTTAGCGTGTTAGTGCATTGTGCTTGTGCTAGTGGAATGGGGAGGTGGGTCGAGCCTGGGTGATGTCCAACACTTGAGGACCCCATTTGTGCCAAGGGGTGTGCGATGCCAGTGGCTTAGGGTGACAGGTCTAACCCTAGGTGAGTGTTACCTCCCTAGGTGTGTCCTGCCCTTGATGTGCCCTAAGCGTGAAGTGGGGGAGCAAAAAGGGCTAGGGGATTGGGAGTGGAGCCGACCGACCGAAGCCACCGAACACGCCTAGCTTAAGAACCCCTAGGTGCAGTGATCGTGCTTTATGCAGTGGTAAGTGCTTCTACAAGTGGGTGATGTTGACCAGTTAGTTTTTTTTTTGTGGAACAACCGGCCTAATCTTCTTCATTTGAAGGAGGGGAGGAAGGAGAGCGGATGGATTTGCGCAAAAATTGGTGGCTTTGCATGTACCCTTTCAGGTTCATGCAGGCGTGGAGAGAGGTGGTGGAGAGGAAGGGGTGATTACACCTAATAAATTGGTTGTCACTCATGTCCTCTAGGAGAGCTAGGCAAAAGGAAGGAAGTAGGCTAGCTCTCATCATTAAGCATGCCATAGCGTAGCTATCAATAGCATTGGGATCAAAAAAGAGGGGGGGGCAAGCCATTCTCCTGCAGTGCCGGATCTTGCTTGAGTAATAGCTTAAGAAGCCTAAGGTAATTTCATGTAGTTATAAAAGCGAGATCAGGACAGGAGGAGAATTTTGCGAGAAAGCACGTCATGGAGTCGGTTAGGCTTCCTAAATCAAAAAGGAGGGCATTCTCGAAGGAGATGGCATTGGAATTGTAGATGATAGGGAAGTCATGCCGCCCATGGAGGGTGGCGACAAAATCCATGCCTACCCTACGAGGATATGCCATGAATGTGGGGTCGTTCCTCTCATAGGGTAGGGTGTTGCAAAATGCCATCCAAGCGAGCATGTTAATATCGCATATTCACCTTCTCCAGAGGGGTTGGCAGTTATAGCCCCTTACAGTGTGTGGCACCTCAAACACTTTGTCTTGCCAAAACTCTGCTTCCTCCGTGCCCCATAGAGTGGGGGTCTTTGCCCTATCGTCCAGCCATTTTTGGTCCAATCGGCTGCCAGCCGTGATCACCTCCTCCATTACTTTGATCGACATGACCCTTCTCAAGCTGTTAGCCATAAGGAAAGTGAAAGAAAAAGGGTCCTTTTCGATTTCCTGCCGTTCCCAGATCAGTAACTTAGCGTGGAATTGCGTTGGGAGATCATCGGGGCATGGTGGGAGGGATGCGGATGGCCGCACGATTGGCTTGGCCTGCAGTTGCCTTCTAGCTTCTTATGACTACTTCAAGTTCTGCTTCCATGCGGAAAGGGGGGTTGTGGGATTATTTCTTCGCTGGTTCTTCTTATGACGAATTCAAGTTCTGCTTACTCCCCCTGCCGGTCTCCCTGTGGTGCTCTCTCTTCAAATCCTATGGCATCCACTTCCTGGGGGGTTAGGCCGACCAGTAGTAGGTATTTCCTTTGCTCTTCCAGGCTCAGTCTAACCTCCGCAGGTTGGGGTGGCATTTGCAGTCCTATATGCAGGGTTCTGCGTGCAATGTTAAGCTTCTTTTGTGCCACCTCCAACGATTCTCCCTTCTCTGGGCGGGTGGTGTCCATGATTGTGTTTAGGAAGGCCTTTTGTTGGGCACCAAAGGCCACCTGGGCGGCTTCTGCCTTGCTCTCTGCGATGATCTTCTCTTTTTCCACCAGAGCAAGGCGTCATGCCAGTGTCTTCACCCTTCTTTCATTCTGCGTAGCCCACTCCTCTGCCCTCTTGTTCATCTCTTCTAGGCTCTCTCCTTGCCTTAGGACCAGGGTCGTGAGTTGTTCTTGGTCCTCCCGTTCTTTGACCAGTTTTTCATGTTCTTCTTTTTTGGAGTTCAGCTAATTGGTCAGGGACTCGATCTCGTTCTGTTACTGCTCCATGTTCTATTTTCTTTCCTCATCCCTGGTATTGATCTCAGCCATAAGCGCTTCGACTCTGACGGTTTTTGCAATGAGCTCCTCATATTGTATGATTAGAAGCTTGTGTTCTCTCTACATTTTCACAAGTTCCTGTGTTTCATTGTCTAGTAGCTGCCTCCAATGCTCTTCCCTACCCTTCCTATCCTTCACTTCTTGCTTGAGATCCGAGATCTCCCTTTGGAGCATGGCTATCATTCTAGTTTTGTCGAGTTGGAAGGCAGCTACCCGCTCCCTTTCAGTCACCAACTCAGTCGCAGCTATCTTTCATTCCTCCTTAGCTTTCTCCAATTGATAGACTAGCTCGGTGACGTACTCGTCATAGTTAGCTGATGGCGTTATCGTTGTGTGGGTTGGTGATGTTGAGGCTTCCACCTTCTGCCGTTTGGGGTCTTGCCTTGATTCCGCATCCATGGCTGGCCTCTTTCGCCCTATAGCCGTAGTTTCAGTGCTTTGTCCCTGGCCCATTTCCTTGTTGATGAAGTACTGCATCCATGCCACGAAATTTGAAACATCGACACAAGTTGGGATGCTGGGGGTGATGGTGGTTGGTTCGGTGGGAGGCACCATGAGGGGAGGAATCGGGTGGATTGGGGCTTTGCCCTTGCCCTCAACGACAATGGGCGGCACGATTTCCCGTGCCTGTGTGCTAGAACTTGGCTCTCCTTCTCTTTGTGGGCTCAGATTCC
Source organism: Lygodium microphyllum (assembly GCF_053477565.2). Classification (NCBI taxonomy): domain Eukaryota; kingdom Viridiplantae; phylum Streptophyta; class Polypodiopsida; order Schizaeales; family Lygodiaceae; genus Lygodium; species Lygodium microphyllum. Next base: position 95,499,053 of record NC_141164.1, read on the forward strand.
CCAATTCATCTTCCCTACTTTGTTGTTCGATAGACCGGCATGTAGCCTCAGCCAGGTCTTCTTCCTCCTTTCTTCTTAGCTCCTCGTCTTCCTCCGCGGCCTTTCTTTGCCTTTCCACTTTTGTTTTTCGGCATTCTTCCTCCTTTTTTTCTTTTTCTTCCTTTCCTTCTTTTTTCTCTCCTCCGCCTCTTGTTTTGACACCTTCTTTGCCTTTTGTAACTCCTCCTTTTCCTTTTCTTCTTCCTGTTTCTTCTTCTTCTCCCTCTCCTTGGCCTCCTTAAGGGATTCTTTTTTTGCTTTCTCCAAGTCTTCCTTCTCCTTCCTGCGGCCTTCATTTTGTTTCTTTTTCTTTTGCGTTGCCTTCTTCTCGGTCCCCTTGACCTGCTTTTTGCTTTTCTGTTCTTCCCCTTCTTCCTCAGTCTCAGTCCTATCACTCGACCTCTCCTGGTGTTGATGAGGGGGTGACCTATCAGGTGTTTCCCTCTCCCCCTCTTCTGCCTCCTACGTCCCTTTCACGGCCTCCTGGATAAGCGTCGTTAAGATGCTCCCAAGGCAATGAACGAGGCTTTGGAGGAGGCATTCTTTCTTTCTACGGCCTTCGACGCTAGGGATTCTCCTCCTGCGGGAATGCTTCCTAAGGCTAGCACTCTAGCTGCCTGGTCGATGGTCTTGCGCACGTAGCCATTCCAATCGACTTCATACAGGGTATGGGCCGCCACATTTTCCAATATCGGCACACTAATCCGGTGCATCAACGCGTTGTAGTGCTGGTTGGAAAAGAGCGCATGTATGAGTTTCGCTTGCAACCTAGTCTCTGCATCCGGGATGTCTTGGATGTTGATACCGTCGTTTGTCAACACATCCTCCTTTCTCATCCCCAGCATGGCGTATACTTCCCTCTTCTGCTTCTTTTCCACCTTTGGTTCCAGTCCCAGTGCCTTCTCCACCAAGGCTGGGGTTAGGCGAACCAATACTTGCTTAGCATTCTGTCCTCTTCCCACTATGACGGTGCCGCATTCGCTGTCGGGGTCGTAGGACCTGAGAAATTCCACACAGCTCGTGTGGTCGGGTTCTTGTGCGAATCTTTCTAGGTACTTCTTGAAGTTGCAGCTTTCCACGACTCTCCTGGCTGCCTCTTCCTTGGCCACTAATCCTTCTACATTATGAATAGTTTGAAATTTCAATTGGTTGTAAGCGTGGCTCTCCAAGGTGATGCTGTACTGCGTTCTCTCCTCTTCCGTGAATGGGAGCCGGTGGGCTCAGTCTTGCTGCGACATTTTTCATTCCTTTCATAAACCAAAATTTCATTAGTGCTTTCCACATAGTAATTTGCCGACTGCTGAAAAAGAGAAACTCTATGCTTTTGAATGAATTCATTGTAGATTTTCCTTTTCAGCCTTTAACTTTTTGCTTGCTTTTCATGATATATGTTTATGTGTTTCACTAATTCCCCCTCCCCTTCCAGCTTAAGAAGAATCCTTCCTAGGATTTAGAGATAGAAAGGCGAGGGCGTTTGGCATGGCGGCGTAGGATTTACTTGTGAAGGAGAGAATCATAGAATTGGAGGTTGTACTCTAAGTGAGCATCGCAGTCCAAATCAAAGGGTTTAATCCCCACTTGCGTGATGTATGTGAGAACATTTGTTAGGAAGTCACCAGAGTTGACTTGGCTAGCAATGTGTAACTCTTCCTTGGTCAACAAGCGGTCGAGGTAGGGGTATCCTTTGATTTGTTCTTCTATGGGACGGCCCTGAAGAGTGGTTAACACTCAATATGAGGTTGGCGCGACATATGTGGGGTCGTATTCCACCATTTTGATAGCACGGCGCTGCTCAGCGTTGGTCATTATGCGGCACCCTTCAACTTCCCATTGTAGCCTAAGAGTGTACCAATGCTTCAAGAATGGGGAGTCGGTATCAGCGAGCTTTGGTAACACTGTGATTTCTTGCTCAGTGATCACCGAAGTGGTTGGCTAATCGTACGACGTGATGAGGCGCTGCTTGATGGCTTGCTCCTTGGATATCTTGCTATTGAGCAATTCAACAGCAGAGCGGGACGCGTTTGCGAATGCTAATTCAAAGGTTTCCCAGGAGCAAGGCATGGTTTGAACTTCAGTTGCAAAGGGTTCCTCCAATAATCCTAAGTCCAAGCGGTCACAGCTTAGTGCTACTGACATGAAGGTGGCGTCTAGCCGTTTAATGCATTTCACCACATCATCCCCGATGTCCTCCGCGAGGTCGGCCGACCAGTGTTAAAAAGGATTTTCATTCATAGGAGGGTGTAAGGCCGACGGGCGGTCGTGATTTGCTAGAACTAGCGCTAGTGGCAACGACGAGTTGCGATTGGGTGTGTGTTTGAGTTTGGGGTTGAGCTGCTCGGATTATGGGTAGATTAGGGGTAGCCACGATGGACGGGCTACTACATTCAGGGTGGATTGGAGGAGTCGGGTTGACTTGTTCGGGTGATGACTCATATGACGGAGTCTGTTGTTTGGGCTAATAGGCTTGTGTGACTTCCTTGGGTTTAGGCATGGATGGGTCAGATGGCTGTGGTTTTGGAGGGCGCTGCGGCGAATGGTTTGGAGGGCTTGTGGGACTTGGGTTGATCAAGCTTGAGGGCGGCATACGAGTAGCGCCTTTGGCCGTGTAGGCCTTAGGGATCCACATCCAGGTGTTGCCCATGTAGTAGCCTTGCACGTGCAAGAGGGTTTTAGGGATCCATCTTTGCTTGATCATGCGGCGCTTTCTGTGACTGCATCTTGGCCTGCTAGGTTTAGAGTTTTTGGTTTTATGAGGATAGCCAGGTGTTGCCCATGTAGTAGCCTTGCGCGTGCCAAAGGGTTTTAGGGATCCATCTTTGCTTGATCATGCGGCACTTTCTGTGACTGCGTCTTGGCCTGCTGGGTTTAGAGTTTTTGGTTTTATGAGGATAGGAGCGTCGACTCCTAGGCGGTGGTTGTGGCTGCTTAGGCTGCCATTGAAATCTAGGTTGTTGGGCCTTAGGTTTTGTTGTTGTGGGCTGTGATTCATGGAAGCTGGGAGTTGGCGGCCGTGCACTACCCCCCTCCTTGGACATGGTTACGGAAATTTCTACCAGTGGTGTTGCGGATAGTGATGAGGTCGCACAGCCCTTGCTGAAAGCTGTGACAATGCGAACGTTGCCTATTGCGACGTGGATGCGCTATGACTCATAATCAACATTGCAGTGAGTCTACTTTTTGAAAGTTCGCCCCAGCAACGACTCCATGCCTGCGTTTTTAGCATTTGGCAACACGTAAAAAATCATTGGAAAAGTCTCAAACTCGATAGAAACGGTGGCTCTACACTTGCCGAAAAGTGCATAGGAATGGGCCCCATATGGGCTTAATTTTGCATTAGTGGGTTGAAGTTGTGGTCTGCCAAGTTGAGTCCAATGATCGTGAGTTAAGACATTGAAGTCTACTCCCTCATCGGTCAAGGCATTGAAAGCGCATGTTTGTTTTGTCGTGACCATAATATGGAGGTATGTGGGTTCTACAGCTTCCTCATCGTCATCATCAACCTTCGTGATTGTGGCCACTCGTATCTTGACAGGCGGTTCTAGCATCAAGGGCTCATGCAAAGGATGGGTGGGGGGGTAGTACTTCTTGATACGACTGCCATTGAAGAAGCCTATGCCCTTACCATCTAAGGTCTCGAGCTCGACATTGCCTATGCGGCTAATCGCACGAACCTTGAAAGGTCCAAGACCTCTAAATTTCATTTTCTCCTTGTGCCCCTTAACTGAGTAGAGGAGTGCTAAGTCGCCTTGTTCGAAGTCGCACTGCTTGACATGCTTGTCAAACCAAATTTTGCGTTGGGCCTTCTTACATATAAGCGCGTGGGTAGCTAGAAGGCGAGTCTCTGAGAGGCGCTCGAGTTCAACCAAGCGTTGCGTCTATGCCTCCTTCCCTTCCTATCATTTTTGAAGTGCTATTCTCAGGCTAGGAATGAAGAATTCTAATGGTAGAACGCTTCAGTTCCATAGGTCAGCCTGAAGGGGATTTAACCGATAGTCGTTTTATAAGCTACACAGTAAGCCCACAGAGCTGCCATCAACTTGTTGTCCCAATCGCTACGTGAGACTGAGACCACCTTGGTCAAGACATTAATAAGAATCTTATTTGTGGATTCTTCCTGGCCGTTTTCCTGAGGGTAGTATGGCGAGGATTTGCGATGGATGATGAGAAAGGTGGACAGGAGATGTGTTATCACTTCGTTGATGAAGTGCGTGCTTTGATCACTAACCAGTTCAATGGGGCAACCAAATCGTGAGATCATCTGCTCCCATAAGAACTTGGCAGTCTTCCTAGCGTCGTTTTTCCATGTCGCTCTTGCCTCTGCCCATTTCGTGAGGTAGTCTGTGGCCACAATGATGTACTTGGCCTGTGAATACTAGGCAGCAAGACTGATGGACTTGACGAAGTCAATTTCCCATTTTTGGAAGGGTTTTCGTACGATAACAGGGGTCAATTCCATGTGGTCCTTGCGAATCGGGACTTTTGTCCGTTGGCACTCGTCACAATGCTTGACGAATCGGGCTCCATCGCGGAAAAGTGTAGGCCACCTCAGTTGAGATTGCAACACCTTTTGTGCTATTGTGTCTCCGCTAAAGTGCTCTCCAGTAATGCCGCCATGCGCTTCTGAGAGCACATCGTGCATCTCATATTCGCATATGCATCTACGCAACAATCCGTCTTGCCCAATCTGTAGAGTTGGCCTGCAATCAGGTGATAGGGCTAGATCTTAAGGATCAATCGCCTAAGTCAGGCTTTTTCTATCGATCGATTAGGTAATCCATGTTCAAGCACTTGGATTATATCATCTGCCCAATATGGCGTTAGATTAGCCTTAAATAACTCTCTCCCACTGGACAGGGTAAAGAGATGGGTGTCGGGCTGGGCGTCGGGCAATTGGTCAACAATGCCTTGCCCAGCGGCCTCTCTTGTGGGAATGCACGACATATGGTCAGTCATGTAGTGTTGTTTTCATTTCCATACAACCACGGAGAAGTCGAATTCCAAGAGCAGAAAGAGCCACCGAGCTATGCGTCCTGTAGCGCAAGGTTTGTTTACTAGATAGAGCAAGGCTTGATGGTTCACAAAAAAGGTAAAAGGTGTGGCCAATAGATAGTGCTGAAATTTCTTCACAGCAAACACCATGGCTAACCCTTCTCTTTCTGTCGTCGAGTAGTTCATTTCCGTCTCAGTGAGTTGTCTGCTAGCAAAGCTCACTGGATAGTCTAGGTTGTGTTCACCAGGTTGGCACAACACTTCCCCCACGGAAAATTTAGAAGCATCGATATGCACATGGAAAGTAACGGTCCAATATAGGGATCGTAGAATTGGTGCAATGGTTAGAGCCTTTTTCAACTCTTCATATGCTCGTTGGCATGTCGCGGTCCATTTGAAGATGATTAGCAGCTTGTACAAGGGTCTAGCGATCAATGCATAGTTCAGTACAAACCACCGATAATACCCTGTATGGCCTAAGAAGCATTGGACTCCCTTGTAGTTGATTGGGGGTGGAAGGTCGACAATAACCCTGACTTTTGAAAAGTCATTGGCAATGCCGTTCTTCGACACTACGTGCCCTAAGATGCATCCATGCTTTACTCAAAATTGGCACTTTAAGGGGTTCAAGGAGAGACGATATAAGTGACACCGCTCAAAGACTGCGCGGAGTTTTTCTAAGTGTTCAATCCAGGTTGAGTGAACACAGAGGTCATCAACAAAGACTTCCAACTCCTTGCGAAGCATGTCTTTGAAGATGACGCACATGAGGTATTGGAAGGTGGCGGGGGCATTCGTCAACCCAAAGGGCATGACTCTATAAGCAAAGACACCCCACTCAGTGGCGAAGGCAGTCTTGTGCATGTCCGCATGATGCACTTGCACATGGTTGTACCTTGAGAAGCCGTCCAAAAAACTGTAGGCTTCCTTGCCTGCCACTCTCTCAAGCATGTGCTAGGTGTACGGTAATGGATAGTTGTCTCTCTTAGTAGCAGCATTCACCTTCTTATAATTGACGCACACTTGGATCTTTCCATTCTTCTTCATCACAATGACTATGGGTGACACCCAGTCTATGTGTTCAATTTTGTAAATGAATCCCGCTTTCATCAACTTATCGATCTCCTCTTTGACAGCATGAGCATGTTTTGGATTCATAGGGTACGGTCGTTGCTTGACCGGTGTTGCGTCTGGCATCATAGGTATGTTGTGAGTCACGACACTCGGATCTACCCCCTTGAGCTAGGCGAGCACATCTATGTACTCTCGCAAGAGAGTGACGAGACTCGTTTCTTCTTCCCCAGTCAAGTCATCGGCAATGAATACTGGTCGGGGTGTCTCCCCTTCCTGGGCTAGGTTCATCTCCTTGACCTTGGCTGGTCCCTCAATTGGTTCGCTCGTTTGCCCTTGATGCTTAGCACCTAACAGAACTACTACCCTATCCCCTTTTGTGAATTTCATAAATCGTTTAGGGAGATCCTGCGGTTTTCATTGTTCTTCCGTTTGTGTATCCCTGGGTTGGTTTGCCTTTCTCTGCCTCAATCGTCTGTGCCTTAGGTGGACGGGTAGATCCCCCTTGGTGCGTCTAGTCGGCCTAGGGATTTCTAGGTCACTATCCGAACTAATCTCCGACTCAAAGTTGAACTCCCCGTCATTGCTAGAAGAGGTGGTCTCCCCTGGTGGTCGCAGTTTGGATGGCGACTCTGTCATAAGCACTAATGTTGGCCTCTACGCATACCAACTAGGCACGGTTGCATTCCATGCGCATGACTCCTTGCTTTATCCTTAGGATATTCTTTTTCTGTGGCTTGGCGTCTACTCGTATTTGCTCTATTTCTTGCCGTTGTGTGTCATATTCCACGGTGTCTACCTCGCCCTTGCTTTCGTCACTGAAGGATTGGCAGTCTTCATATTTATCGTGAGAGTCCTCTTCGTCAAACTGCTCGCCATCTCCTAGGGCTTGGTATATCTCTTGTCGTTGGTCAGGAACTAGGGCCTAGTTATACATGAGGTTTAAGTCATGCACTCTGGTCCATTGCCACTTGCATTCACCCAGGAGATCCTGGAGTGGTTTGAAGTTGGCCGCCGGATTGCCAGCTAGTTTGTCGGTTAAGTATTCTAGTATTTCCTGGAGTTCCCTTTTGTTGGTCGGGACTTGGAAGTTGACAGGTTTAGGTTTCCCACGAAGGATTCCTGCCATAATGCAAACTGGTGCAGAGGGTGTGTCGTTAGCCTTGCCAATTGTTTTAATGGCTTGCTCATACGCCTCGTGATCAGAGAACGACAGGTCAATTGTAGCAAGGATGTGCATCCAATCTCGTTCGTCCTCTGGACATGGGATATACTTGGTCAAGGGCCCATAGGACTTCTTGACCTGGGCGTTACCCTTGAGCATAGCAGAGATGGCATCTAAGTCGACTGGTGAGGTCTTCCAAGTGTCTATCTCTATTCTCATGGCATCCGTTCTATTGCCAAGGAAGATCAAGGTGCTACCCCAATCTTCGATGACTCTAGCGTTGCGCATCCAGGGTCAGCCTAATAGGATATTGTAGTCCACTCCTTTCATGACTATAAAGTCCACAGAGAATTGGACACTTGCGATCTTCACTGGCCAATTCTTAAGCACCCCGAATGGCTTGACCCTCATATCGTTTGCTAATGTGACATTAAACCTAGTAGTTTCGACAAGCGGGTTTCCCCAAGTCTGAAGCACCGCGTGGCTAAGCACACTAACCCTAGCTCTCATGTCCATGATTCCCTTTCTTGTTGTGTCACCTAGGGCTAGAACCGGTAAGACCACATGCATCTCGGAACCTTCCCAGAAGACATTGATGTGTAAGGATTTAGGTATAGAGTGCAGCGTCAAACTCGGTATTTGCATCTCTGCATCTTGGTCATGAGGGTCTATCGTGACCTGCTCTCTTGACCCTTCAACCCACTTCTTAAGATCTTGCCATAGGGTGGGATGCTACCTAAGCAGATCTCCCAGGCTAAGTGTTACCAAGGTAGTCACCAACGTGGTCAAGAGATCGTTGGGTCCTCGTCTCTCTCCCAACCTGGATCGTCCTGACCAATGGTCATGACTGAACCGTGGCCCTATAGCTCCGAGGCTTGGCCTTAGCGGCACTGCTTGTGGTGCAGTTGCTTCTCCCGACTTTGGTTGAGGAGGTGAGGTTGGCGCACTTATGCTGGAGAGGTCATCAATTTCTTCCTTTAGCATGGGCTCAGTGTCTTTTAGATGCTCTTGAGCCTCCTTCCCCCATTCCTTCACTTTTTCTATGGCCTCTAACTGTCGCTTTGGATGCGGGTATTCCCCTACCTTAGCACTTCCCTTTTTGGCTGTCTTAGGGACTGAAGTCTCTGCCTCTATATCTGAGACCTTCCTTCCAGCAGGCAGAGTTGTAGCACTCTTCGTTTTTAGTGCGATTTTAGCTTCCGACCTCTTCTTCTTCCGCCTGCGACTTTTCTTCCCTATTGAAGCTGCATCGAGGTTGCTGGGTCCTAGCAGTGACATGCCAGCCTGCCTTGTCTGGGCACGTGTCATGACCCGTAACGGAATAAGTGTTGCCTCCCCGTCAAGGTTCTCAACTCCAAACAGCCCCAACGAGACAGATGGTACGTTGGCTGAGCTAGAAGATGGTTTTCGCTTTGGGCAATCGACGAAGAGATGGGTGATTCCACACTCAGCACATCTTTGGTCAGTCTTGTCTCTGTTTTGCTGCTCCCTTTCAGGGCAGCATGATGAGACATGACCTGGGTGACCACAAGTCCAGCAGGTGATTGGGTCTTGCATTTGCCCTGCTAGGCCTCTACCTCGTCCTCTTCCTAACGCCATTACCAGTACAGGGCGATAATCCATGAGGACAGTGTTTCCCTCATCGTCATGCGAGACGTAAGGGCATATGTAAGCTTCTTCCTCATTTGGTTCCTCCACATAGTGGACTGGAGCATCGCTTGGTGGATGGGTCACGTAAGGACCAGGTGGTCTGGGTATGCCAGTAGGGTTTATGTCCATCCTAGGAATAGCTGGCTTAACATCATTAGGCACAGGAAGGGCTAATGAGACTCCCCTTCCGAAGAATGGCTACGACCTATTTGCTAGGTAAGGTTGGCCATAGGGTTGCGAATACGGAAGTCTTCTTGGTAATCTACAATGTGCGATGTCATGGCCGAACCTATCCCAATTAGCACAGGGTCTTGACCTAGCATCTTGACACTCGACTGGCAAGTGGTTTCCGCCACAATACACGCATTGGATGTGTGGGCGCGTTGTTCGTCTCAACATGTCCTGTAACCTGGCCAACTCCATCTTTACATCAGCCAAGTCTTGGTTCGTCTCGGTGAACTTCCCCTTATCTTGGGATGATGGGACCGATCACTCGCTAGAGGCTAACACTCTCTCTGAGCTTCGCGAGTTGGTCTCCTCTAGGTTCGCGCTCCTAGAGCTCCGCTCCTTCAGCTGATCATTGACTCTGATGGCTTTCTCAAACACTCTAGCTAGCGCGCCAAAGCCTTATATATCTCCTCATCTCGGATTCCGCTGATGAATACAGTAGAAACTACTCTTTCAGTCGGTCGCTCACCCATAGGGATTCTCTTAAAGAGACTCCTCACGTGGGTTACGTAGTCACGAATATCCTCCTTCTCTTTCTGCTTGATGTTCATCAAGCACACTAGCAGATTGTCGGAGTATCCAAACTCGGCAAATCTCTTAATGAAGAGATCCTTGAGGCCACTGAAGTTGGCTCGTTCTGCAACATCTAGGCTGGTATACCAAGTCCTCCCCTTTTGTCACCTAAGCAGAGCCCGAACACTTGAGAGCGTTGAGTTAGGTCATTGAGGCCGTTGGCTTCGCAGACTTGTTCAAACTGCTCTACAAAGCTATATGGATCGTGGTGGGGTTGGTATTTGTCGAGTTGCATGGCAACAATGGGGATTTTATACTAGCTCTTTAAGCCTTGGCTCGCTCCTAATCCTATGCGCAGAGATGTCGCTAGTGCTGCAGCACTCTGCTCTGCTGCTGTGTTATCTACTGAGAAGCTCGCTCAACGTCAAGTCTCCTTCTAGGGCTATCTCATGATCTATTCAATTTCTTCCTACTAGGTTCAGCACTTGTTGTACCTCACACAACTCCATGCTTTGCCTTTGGCTCCTAGCATGTTGGTCCCTATTGTATTCGACAACCTTGTTCCGAATCAGCATATCATAACAGAACTGAAAAAGCTTGCAGGACCAGAGAGGCTCTTTTTGGCGGATGATGTTACTTTCGAGCTGCTTTTTAGATTCGGGTGAAAAAAAATGATCAAGGAGGAGATGCTTTTGGGGAGCTCTGGCGCTGATGACTGTTTTTTTTTTTCAAAAATGTTTGGCAAGGCAACACAAAACCTGGTAACTCACAGAAGAAAGACTATGTGACACAATCAGAATGCGAGGAATATCCGAGAGTAAGGGAAAGCAAACGAAAAACATGGGGATGACATGAAGGAGACGATTCAGAAGTGTTATGAATTGGCAGGAGAGTATAGTAATCCAGGAAGAGCCTCACCTCACAATGCAAATGGCCTATGTCATAGGCTCCAAAAGCTAGACCCAGTCTCTCACGCTTGGCCGATTGTCATGCAGTTAATTCCAATACGAACCTGTCCATAAATTCAAACACCAGTTGTCCTGCTAGCATGCAAAGAGTTGGAGATGAGAGTGACCAAACAAACACAAAAAGGTTAGGGTGAATTATATCTTCTGAGCTAGATCTTGAGCCGAATGATGGACGGCAGACTGATTGCAACAATCGTGTCTCAGATGAATACTGTGCTATATTGAATGACTAGAGTTTCAGAATCATTTGCAGACCTGAAGCAGAAGATCAATAGGCCAGTACATGCAGCACACCTAACGTTTGCCAAAACAAATCTGTGTTCTATCATGCAGATAATGAATTGAGCTGTAGTGAAGACTGCACTGATGCAATGACTCCTCATAGTCTGTCTTAGTGTGCATTTGATGTTCTTTCTAGCATGGATTTGGATGATTCACTGACTCAGCATAAAACAAAAAAGGATTGAATGTTGCAAGGATGAGGAGAAATTATCTGAACGCTTTGAAAGAGCAAGAGGCAGAAACCATGAAACTGAGAAAGCAAGAAATTCAAGCAAGGAAGCAAATAGGGGACTGGATGCTCGATTGCGCCATGGAAGAGATCTTGCACAGGCTTGCACCAAATGGGAATGCCCATCCTCTTCGCATATCTGGTAATGCTGCCAACAACAATTATGGCTATATATGTAGTTGATTGAATAGTGGATTCTCCAGATTTTTCTAGCACAATATTAGTAGCATTGCTGCAACTCTGATGTTGCACTTTTATTGAGGAAATTGCCCTCATTTGTGTAATGTGGAATGACCAAAAGCAGTATACATTGTTTGTATTTACTGGAAGGATGTTATTGATTGCAGTGTACATGTAAGCAATCAAGTTTCATGTTTCATGGGAAGATAAGGTGTATGAATACTCCAGTATTCGAGTAGATTTACCACAGCAGATTCACTTGAATGGGGATCTAACTTCTCTGCAAAATGCAATGTTTTCAACCATCCGGAGTATGAACATGCCCTCCGATTTCTGCCGCTTTTGCTGCTCACAAATCCTCTCATCTTGCTTATTCGTATGATTGATCTTCTATCCTGAAATTAGTCAAGGTCCTCTGTGGTCGCGACTTTGCTTTCGAAAACCCTTCGACAACGTTTATGAGTTTAGAGTGCACTCATATTAAATTAAGGTTAGGACAGAATTTCAACCTATTTATTTATTTTGTAGCTGAAGATTGCTAGGTATTCACTTTTGTCGATTTAATTTTATTATTTTCTAACAATTGTGAAAGCTTCAGTTGATGTGTAGAGCAGGTAGCAGTGGCGTTGGGAAGTTCTTGGTGATAGCATGTATTCAAATTACCTAGAAAATTTTATCATTTTTATGGGCGTGCATCTTATCATTAAAGACGTGATGCTAATATTTATTTAGGCACACTTATTTATTGAATGGCTTGACAAATATTTATTATTTTGTATGCGCATGGGCGCTCGGTTTAAGTATTTCATTATTGGACATTGTATTTGGGTACAGTCTGACTTTTGGGCTACCAAACCACTTTATTCTATATTTAGATAAAAGCAAACACAAAAGCTAAACTATGCTAATTGTCAAATTGGGCTACTTTTGAGCTTTTAGATAAATAAATTTATAAATACATGCTTTGTGAGGCACTCACACAAGCATGGGGGAGATTGTACCCAATTTGTCTCTTTTCTTCATATCGTGCAAATCTTCTTTCTTGCTTTTTGAGCTTAAGAAGAGTTCTTTTGTTCTTGGGGACCTTCCGGCGCTTACTACGTACACATCCAATATGTAATTTGCACACCAAGAGGCCCCCGACATCCAAGCATCCTCTACGTTCAAACTAATCCACCGAGAGACCTCTCGTCGCAGGTTTGGTCCATGTTCCCGTCACGGTTATTTAGAACCCCCTTGGATACGGTTGGTGGCCAGCTAGGGGTAGTTTGGCGTGCCCTCCATGAATTTAACTTAATTCATTACTCCAATTTCTTTTGTGTGCTTGGGTCATACAATCCTTTCACAGATAATGATTCTAGATTTACAAGCACAAACAATAATGGAGGCAAGTGCTCAAAACATCTGCTAAGGTGAAGTTTCTATTTTTGAGCGCTTAGCATTTCCCCTTTGTATTTTTGCTTTGCCTTGGTGTCAACTACAATGGCCTTATGAGGGGTAGGTATTATCCTTGTTTCAACCCTCATTCTTATGCAATAAGAGTGAGCATTTATGCAATTGGTTTTATATCCAATAATTTCTGGATGGTATTTTTCCTAATTTGCCAACCTTTAGACCAAGGTTTCTTGTCTTCATATCAAAGGTCTAATTGATTCAATCTAGGATCCAAATTGGTCATTTGGTAACCCTTTTCTCCTTAGAATTTTATCGGGGTTTCTAAGCTCACCCTAGGGTTTCATTCCCTAAAGATTTCATGACATGAACTTTTGTTCATCTCTCCTGTGAGTCAAGAGTAAACTAAGTCCTTTGCAATCCTTGAGTAGTTGCAAGCATCGAATGTCACATGGCAAATTTTCTTTCTTTCATGCGGATAAGACATTCAAGTTTTATTGCATCAACATCGAGTTATATCATGGTTTAAAATGATACCTCTAAGAGTGTTATTGAACTTATCACAATTAGTTGCTAGGATAGAGACCTATGAGCGTATTTACTTGATTTTAAGTCAATCTATGATCGTAGCATTAATTTGACTTATTTACATTTAAACCCTAGCCTTACTTTATCATCTAGGGTTTCATTTATCGAACTGCCTCTTGCAATTAAGTTTAGCAATTTACATCCACATCTTAAATCTATCTTTTAAGATGAATCTCTATCATGTAGTGCAACCGAAACTATTCATGATGCCATGCAAATCTAGATGCAAGTATTTCCTGAGTTGATGATGCAATGTGGAGCTTCTATTCTAGATGCAAGTCTTTCCTGAGTTGATGATGCAATCTAGATGCAAGTCTTTCCTGAGTTGATGATGCAATGTGGAGCTTCTATTCTTGAAAATTCATTTCGATGAATTCATGCAAATAATAAATTGTGACTTATGTTTTTAAGTGTGAGGTACATGAATTCGTCATGCCTAATGTAAATGCAAGCTAATTCTCTTTAATGGCTTATAGGATTAAATTGTCTTACAAGGTCTTGTATATTTATATATATTTGTAATCTAAGATGCACTCGCAAAAATTTGTGTCTAATAATCAGTTTAGTATTGCAAAGAACCCATAAATGCTTAATCAACTCATAGCATATCATGACCATCATGAACTTGATTCAAACCTAAGCATCTATCTTTCCAGCTATACAAATTACGCAATGCAAACGTATGATTCCTTTCTTCGATAATTACGCTCTACCATTCCATTCATAGGATAGGACACCGTAGTGGTACCAAGTTTTGGAGTGACAAATTGGCATTTATACCCGATAATCCATTCTTCTTAGCGGTGGCATCTTTGCCCAATCCTCCTTCTGTGGTTGTGGCCTTTCCGGTTGCTTGGGAGAATTTGCACTTCCGGGCCATTTCGGAGCTTGGAATGTGGGCCTTCTTTTCTCTCGGTGCACTCCTTTGTAGTGGAATTTCCCATGCTTTGCTTTGATTCCAACAAATTTTTGCCAAATAGAGGGGTGGTTGATAGGAAAATCGCAGGAGTAGCGAGGGAGGGAGAATACTTGTGATCTCTTTTCAAGAGAGGGAGGGAAGAAATTTCCTTGAGCCTTCTTCTCTCTCTCTCTTTCTATCTACCTCGTTCTCTAAGACTCTCTCTCTCTCTCTCCCTTAGTCGTGTAGCAGGGGGAAAAGAAGTGAGTACCTTTGCCTAAGGAGGAAGGAAGAAAATAACGTGCATCCCTTTTTTTTTTCTTTGAGGGGGGGGACGTTGTGATACGAAGGCCTTAACTCCATCTGGGCAGCCAGATTTACCATCACCATGCAAGCTACTCCTAAGGGGGAAGAAGAGATAGTGGTGGGGGGGGAAAGAGGTGGAACCTGTGTACCCCTCCCCCCATCATCGATCACATCATTAGCCTTACCAAGCTAACCGTTCCCATCTCAGTTCCACTGGAATGAGATGTGCAACCTTGGTGAGTATATCTACTATAACCATAATTGAATTGTATCCTCCTTGAACTGAAGGTAATCCAACAACAAAGTTCATGCTGATAAATTCCCACTTCATTTGGGGAATGTCGACAAGTTGTAGCTTCCCAGGAAACTTGACATGCTCTAACTTAATGCGCTGGCAAGATAAACATTCCATGACATATTTAAGTACATCTCCCTTAAACCTTTCCCAATGGTAGCTCTTTCTACCTGTGTTGAGGGTCTTAACATATCCGAGATGGCCTGAAAAGGGGGAGTCATGTGCTTCCCAGAGTATTCTCTGTTTGAGTTTCTTGCTTGAGGGTATGCATTATCTTGTCCTAAAATAGACAAGTCCCACATTCACAGAGAATTCTTAATGCTTGACCTTGAGTCTAGGGTTTTGGTCCTTTTCCAAAGTCTCATTTATCATCTTCAGATATTTTGGGCTTGATGAAAGCTTTGATAACCACTTTGATAGCAAGCTTTCTGCAACTAGGATTCTTTTGCAAAGTCCTCATAACTTGAAGACATAATCTCACATATTTTTCTCCTCTTGCTCTTTGTTCATCAATTGGACAATGTGGTCTCACCTTGGCAAAGTGTTTTATGAAGAGGTTTTTGAGTGTAGCAAAGGAGGACTTTTTTGTGGCATTGAAGCTTCTGAATCACGTTCTTCCTTTCTTGCCCATGTAAAGCCCAAGGACTTGAGCTTGAATCACACTTTCCATGCTTAATACCCTTTTGCACAAGATAGACATCGAGGATACACCTCCATCCTAGCCAACCAATCGAACTCTAAGCCATCCACAAACCCTAGGTCACACTCCCTTAGGTCATCCCCATCGGCACTTAAGGTTAGGCACTCATAGTCCACACAAGCCAAGACCCTAGGAATCACCCATCAAGGCCAACAAAATTGGAACAAAAGGATGTCCTAAAGGACTTCGTGTGCTTGAGACTTTGAAGAGTTGGCTTGCTCAATATAATGCCAGATGAGTCATACCAAAAGAAACATTCAGTAACTAAATGCACAAGAGGCACCACAATTCTCCCCTTTTTTACCTTCATCATATGGGATCCTACACTTTTCTTATCTCTACTTCTCTTTCTATATAGATCATCAATCCAGATGGCTTCTTCCACTATGCTATTTATGCTAACTTGATGTAAAATAGAGTTTCCTACCATAGCTTCATAGACCTTTTTATCATGGATATGCTTGATGAAAGCTTTAATAACCACTTTGATAGCAAGCTTTCTGCAACTAGGATTCTTTTGCAAAGTCCTCATAACTTGAAGACATAATCTCACATATTTTTCTCCTCAATGAGGTCTCACCTTGGCAAAGTGTTTTATGAAGAGGTTTTTGAGTGTAGCAAAGGAGGACTTTTTTGTGGCATTGAAGCTCCTGAATCACGTTCTTCCTTTCTTGCCCATGTAAAGCCCAAGGACTTGAGCTTGCTTTGAGTCACAATAAGGTTGGTAGCTTGATGTACTTGCTCAAATTGTTCAATAAAGTTGTAAGGATCATGCCCTACTTTAAACTTGTCAAGCTCTTTGGCTACAAGGGGGACATTAAGATTAAGCTCTTTTTGTAGCTATATTTTCTATTCCTATCAATGATGTCTAGCCTATATGTAGTCCAACTTTGAGCATGTTAATGTGGTCAAAGAGTTTGGATTAGACTAGGTTAGAGATGGAGTGATGAGATGACCCTACTACTCCTACATTCAAAAGCATCCTTTTTACTCTATCTAATTTAGGCTTTCATCTCTACCAATTGTTGTTGTGGATCCATGGTGCTACCAAAAAGTTTATTGAAGGTACTTTTACTTTGATCCTTAAGTCCATGAGCCTTTTGCTCCATTGCTTTAGATGAGGGTTTGGTAATATTAAAGGTTGTAGGCCTCTAGAAGCTATCTAGGGACTCCTAAAGTTCTGTTAGAATGCCATCTAAATTTTGTTTATCTTTCCATGGTGCTATCATTAAGTTTTGTGGTCTCTTAGGTGACAAATTTGATAACTCTATCAATTAGATCAAGAACTATAGTTTTCTCAATATCTAGGTTTTTTATTGTTATTTGGGGTTTAGGACTCCTTCCCTTTTTGGGGTCAAAATCTCTTAGCCGCTATAGAAGTGCATGTAGTTGCAAACTTTAGGCTCCTATCTAGTTGAATAATTCATTTTAGGGTCCCAGATAACTAGTTTCTTGATTGAGGTTTTGGGTTGTTCCTTGTCTCCTCATTTGGAGTTAAGTGTGACTGGATTTTTCTTTCTTCAATTTGATGTTTTAGTCCCTCTTAGTGTGGTTTGGTTCTCAATCAATTGTGGTTCAACTATCAATGTCCACAAGTGTCCTTATGCATGAGCAACCTTTCTTCTTTCAAATAAATAAGGTGTACAACTTCTTCAAATGCCGATAATAGGTATGGAAGCAAACATGGCCACTTTCTAGCTCTACCTTGTATGCCTTTGTTAATGCCTTGACAATTGGAGGATTCCATCTCTCAAATTTTCCATTTCTTTATGGATTATAAGTTGATGTCAATGCAAGTTTGATTCCCAATCTAGAGAAGGAATCTCTAGCCTCATCAGCATCAAGTTCTCCTCTATTTGCAATAATCTTACCCGCATATCCATAGCAACAAAACACTTCCTCTAGTAGAAACCTATAATCTCCTTTTCTTTTCACCCTAGTAACTAGCGTTTTTCATCCTCCAACCACTCTTCCAAGAGTGCCACATCATCAACTTGGATTTATTTTTGTTCCAAAAAATAAAATTTTAAAATTTCTCACAAAAAATGGATTTATTTTTCTCAAAATGTGTCCAATCATATTACACGTTGAAATACTCATTTCTAATACACATTTTTACATTGAATAGCCTCTAAATCAGTTTATACTTTTTTATTCCCTCATAAGTAGTTCCTAAGACCTTGTCGAGGTAGTTATATACCCTCTTTATACCCCACTACTTCTAAGTGCCACATTAACAGGGCATATTAATTATGAATCCAAAAAGTGAAAATTTCCCTCTCCTCTCAAAAACTAGTATTTTCCCTCCCCTCTCAAAAACTGGTATTTTCCACTTCTAATGATACCTAACCATGTTATATACACATCTAAGCATTTTTCATGCATTATTTTACTCTTTGATCATCATTATTGTGATAAACTTACTCTAGTCCCTTCTCTTACTTAACTTGCATTTTTCCTAATGGAAATGCTTAGGGACATAAGTAATCATAAGCGGAAAGTGGATTTGCATGGTCGAGTGGATAAAGAGTATGCTCTTATAAAGACCCCTTACAACAAGTGTGGCCTAGATGCAATAGTCACTTTCCAATATCATTTAGAGGAAAGAAAAATATTGGTCTTTGGGTAGACGGTTGCTTGTATCCTAATGACCCTAGCACTAGGCTAAATCCACCTTTTAATTCCGCTTCTTCATTGCTTACTTTTATTGGTGATGGTGAACAAGGTGTACTAGGCTATTGCAAACACAGTTGGGCGGTAATCTTCAATTGCATCAATATTATCTATCAATTTTATATAATACTCATCAATCTTTGTTACGATCCCAAGGTTCTCTAAATGTGTTGCAAAAAGCATTCAAGATCAAGAAAACAAGGTATAAAAACTTGAAGAAATTGAAGCAATACAAAAACAAGGAACAAGAGATGGCAGAGGACACAATGAAATTTGACCTTGGAGGAGGAGAATGCTTCATTGAAATGCATCAATTAGAGAATCAATTAGGCAATATTTTTTTAATATGGAGGAGATGGAAGTAGAAGGCAAGAAACCTGGAAAAATTATTTCCTTCAAGTTTAATGAGTTTAATAATATGTTTGTTGACCTAATTAAGTTGCAATGCATAATTACTTGCATTTACAAGGTGTAATGCACACAAGGTATTGATTTGTTATATAATATTAATAATACAATCCAATACACTTACATTGTAATATGCTTATGATATAGTATGTTTATTACAAGAAATGGTTCAACTTTGGAGTTCATTGTGAAGCTACATGAATGCCAAATTGCAAAGGGATACAAGTTGAAAAAAATAGGCCTTACGCTTATGCATTATGCAATGGCCCACGCTAAAGATGAAACAGTTGTTCCTCCATTTAGTATGTCGTCAAAAAAAGAAATTTGGTGGCTATCAGCAGTTGAGGTGCCTAAGGAGTTACTCAACATGCTATCATGGTTTTTTTGGCAAACCCCTTATCCTGACATAATTACTAGGCAAACAAATAGTGAGAAGCGTTGTGTGGAAGGCATTGGAGAATTTAATGTCAATTGGAACTTGGGTGGTAATCTCAAAACACTCATGTTGAATTTTTATACTAAGGGCGCAATGACATCACTACTTTGTCATACTACATGAAAACAAACAATTGTTCCAAGTCCTTGCAACATGTCACATGGAATGATGGAGCATTGGCATGCAATAGAAAGACACCTCCCAATAGGTTACGCTTGGACAAGAATTTGAAACCCATATTCCTTGTTGATATTAACAACATACATTTCTGCACTTTAGATTACCTCATGCACATATTTGACAAGCTCTTAAAGTTGCACGTCAATTGTGTGTACACAATGAAGCCTCCATTCATGAATCAAGCATATATGGAGAAAATTGAGGGGTTATTGAAATCCATAGGTGTGCATGGAGGCAAGGTTAAGATCCTAAAGGACCAAAAGGAATCATGACTAACTCATGACATAGCCCAAAAGATATCTATGAGTGGGGCAAAGGCTAAAAGATTCATGAGTAACATGACTAGCAAGTCGTCAACTCTAAAGTGGGAGCTTTGGAAATATCATTGTCTTGTAGTATAGACTCAGAAAGAAATCCCATGTAATAACTCATAAGACCCCTGAGCTTTGGAAATATCATTGTCATGTAGTATAGACTCAAAAAGGAATCCCATGTAATAACCTATAAGACCCCCCCCCTCAAAGAAAAAAAAAGGGAATCACACTATTTTCTTCCTTCCTCCTCAGGCGATGGTACTCACCACTTCTTTTCTCCCTTACTCCTAGTGTGTGTGTGTGTGTGTGTGTGTGTGTGTGTGTGTGTGTGTGTGTGTGTGTGTGTGTGTGTGTGTGTGTGTGTGTGTGTGTGTGTGTGTGTGTGTGTGTGTGTGTGTGTGTGTGTGTGTGTGTGTGTGTGTGTGTGTGTGTGTGTGTGTGTGTGTGTGTGTGTGTGTGTGTGTGTGTGTGTGTGTGTGTGTGTGTGTGTGTGTGTGTGTGTGTGTGTGTGTGTGTGTGTGTGTGTGTGTGTGTGTGTGTGTGTGTGTGAGAGAAGGCTCAAGGAAATTCCTTCCATCCCTATCTTGTAAAGAGATCACAAGTATCCTCCCTCCCTCACTATTCCCGTGGTTTTCCTATCAACCATCCCTCTATTTGGCAAAAGGTTGCTGGAATCAAAGCAAAGCTTGGGAAATTCCCCTACAAAGGAGTGCACGGAGAGAAGAAAAGGTCCACATTCCAAGCTCCGAAATGGCACCGAAGCGCAAATTCTCCCGAGTAATTGGAAAGGCTACAACCACGGAAGGAGGATCAAGCAAATATGCCACCGTTAACACGAATGGTTATCGAGTATAAATGCCAATTTGTCACTCCAAAACCAGGTACCACTACGATGTCTTGTCCTATGAATAGAATGGTAGAGCGTAATTATCGTAGAAAGGAATCATACGTTTGCACGAGGTAATTTGTACCAGGAAAGGTAGATGCTTAGGTTTAAATCAAGTTCATGATGGTCATGATATGCTATGAGTTGATTAAGCGTTTATGGGTTGTCTACAACACTAAATTGATTATTAGGCACAAATTTTGGTGAGTGCATCTTAGATTACCAATATATATAAATATACAAGATTGTGTAAGACGATTGCATCCTATAAACCATTAAAGAGAATTAGCTTGCATTTACATTAGGCATGACGAATTCATGTACCTCACACTTAAAAACATAAGTCACAATTTATGATTTGCATAAATTCATTGAAATGAATTTAAAGAATAGAAGCTCCGCATTGTATCATCAACTAAGGAAAGACTTGCATCTAGATTTGTGTGGCATTGTGAATAGTTTCAGTTGCACTACATGATAGAGATTCATATTAAAATATAGATTTAAGATACACCTGTAAATTGTTAAACTTAATTGCAAGAGGCAGTTCGATAAATGAACCCCTAGATGATAAAGTAAGGCTAGGGTTTAATTGTAAATAAGTCAAATTAATGCTACGATTATAGATTGACTTAGAATCAAGTAAATACACTCATAAGTCTCTATCCTAGCAACTAGCAGCGATAAGTCCAATAACACTCTTAGAGGTATCATTTTAAACCATGATATAACTCGATATTGATGCAAGAAAACTAAAATGTTGTATCTGCATGAAAGAAAGATAATTTGCCATGTGACATTCGATACTCGCAACTACTCAAGGATTGCAAAGGACTTAGTTTAATCTTGACTCGCGGGAGAGGAACAAAAGTTCCTGTCATGAAATCTTGAGGGAATGAAACCCTAGGATAAGCTTAGAAACCTCGATAAAATTCAAAGGAGGAAAAGGGATACCAAATGACCAATTTGGATCTTAGATTGAATCAGCTAGACCTTGTGATTTGAAAACAATAAACCTTGGTCTAAAGGTTAGCAAATTAGGGCAAATACCATCCAGAAATTATTGGATATAAATCCAATTGCATAAATGCTCGCTCCTATTGTATAAGAGTGAGGGTCGAAATGAGGGTAATATCTACCTCCCCCCTTATAAGGTCATTGCAGTTGACACCAAGGAAAGGAATAAATCCAAAGGGGAAATGCCAAGCATTCAAAATAGAAACTCCACCTTAGCAAATGTTCTGAGCACTCACCTCCATTATTGTATGTGCTTGCTAATTTAGAATATATGTCTGTGTGAAAGGATTGTATGACCCAAGCTCACAAAAGAAATTAGAATAATGAATTAGGTTAAATTCATGGAGGGCGCGCCAAACCACCCTTGACTGGCCGCCATCCCTATCCAAGGGGGTTCTAAATAACCATGATGGGAACATGGACCGAACCTGCCACGAGAGATCTCTCGATGGATTAGTTTGAACGAAGGAGGACGATTAGATGCTAGGGGGGCTCTAGCTATAAATTCCTTGCCTCCGGGTTGTCCTACTCAAACGATCTACGTGACTTGAGATGGATTCTCGATGCCCTATTACTAGTGCAAGGGAAAAACTTGGAGGAAAATAAAACGCATCCTTATGGATAGCGAGAAACATCCTATGGACGGAACTTGTACATCAACTGAAATATTAACACAATATTTACTTTCAAGGAACTTGTCTGAGCTGTTTCCGTGTTGGTGCCATAAGTTAGGCGAACGAATGCTATTTCCTAAAAGACTTAATTAAGGAAGCTAATTTTAAATGTCACACATAAATGTAATAGGACCTAATTAGATAACTAAAGAATGCCTATTAAAGGAAGTGGGTGGGTGAAACTCTCAATGGGTCTGCCCGTCCTACGGTGGCAGGGTGGTCCCAGAGAACTGGGAGGCTTCTCACAAGGTTCTACCGTCGTACGACCTTTAGGTATTGTTAGGTTAGAACCTGATTCATGCCACTTTAGGGGACCAGAATGGGACTATACCCTATGGCTAGAGAGATTGAGCGGTGCACCCCTATCATTTCCCATTCTCTTTGAACCAAGTGTGGCATGGGTTAGCTTCAGCTTGGGTATCTCTGTGTAAAGTAGGATACGTAGGAACCGACGCTAGAATGTTGTCAGGAGACCTTGACCATGAGGGACCTAAGTTTCACGTCGATCCTAGTGGGTTTGGCCATGAACGTTCCGTTGTGAGGCAGGCTCAAGAAAACCCTAGGTGACAAACCCTAGTACATTCCATGGGAGTGCCGGGGCAGCGACGCTTAGATGCATCTCTCGATGGACCGCTAAAAAACATGCCTGGAAAGTTGCACGTTACAGTTGGTATTAGAGTGAACCAATGAATAAAACAATCAAGATAGGAATAAATCAAGAAGAGTGAAGTGATGTTTTCACTAGAAAACATTTTTCCTTTTACTCACTTGTAGATTGTTGTTGCTTCCAGACCTACGAGGCATGGAGCAGGTTCCTCATATTTCATATCATATTTAGGATAGCTATGAATTGTTCAAGTTATCACAAAAGATTTGACATGATAGGGATCCTGGATCAGCTCTACAACCCTTCACCACTGTATGCGGAAAGACATTGGGAACTTGGAGTGTGGGTTACTGCTACATAGATGCCAAGTGACTGGCCTATCTTCAAAACAATCTAAAGAGGCTAAAATGAATGGAGGACTTGAAGATTATCAAGTTATTCATCTTTCATGAGACATGTGTGAACTCGATCCTACACATCAGATGTCAGCAAGTAGAACAGACTCGCTACATCTATGAGGAGGTGGTCAAAGTCTTGCTAGCAGACATAATTAAAGTAATGGTATGAGACGAACATCATGACTATAAAAAATGAGGATTTCCTGA
This sequence comes from Lygodium microphyllum, assembly GCF_053477565.2. Classification (NCBI taxonomy): domain Eukaryota; kingdom Viridiplantae; phylum Streptophyta; class Polypodiopsida; order Schizaeales; family Lygodiaceae; genus Lygodium; species Lygodium microphyllum. Next base: position 95,522,346 of record NC_141164.1, read on the forward strand.
ACTTCCCATGACTTATCGCTTCCTGAGAATCCATTCCCCAAACCCATATTACTGTCATGTCCTTGTAGCTGAATCCAACAAGGAATTATTAACCTGGCACTGATGTATCTCTTGAAAGGAGAATTGTCCCAGCCAATCTCTATCTATCCCCGAATAATTGTACTAGAGGCTTACTCTTCTTTATGGATAAATAAGAATTCTACGATTAATTGATTTGTTGCATAGTATTGATGAAAAATAATTTGTGCATTGATATAGGTTGTGTAGAGATGTGTAAATGCAATCCTAATGCGATAGTTTAAATTAAAATCAAATACAACCCCAAACGAAGAACCAGAATCTTGTTCTTGCTCACGACCGAGGCACAAGAGAAGATGTTTCTTCTTAAACAAATTAAACCACGAGAATTTGACGGGAAAGGGAAGACTGTTGAAGTCGATGTCGAAGTGTGGATTGAATCCATGGAGGATTACTTTAGTGCAGTAGGAACAGCAATTATAAACCAAGTTATGATTACCAAGCTCAAACTCACCAGTGAAGCTAGGCTCTGGTGGAAGTAATGGTGTAAAGAACAAGCAGTCATGGAAAGCATGGTAAATTGGGATAAGCTAAAAGAAGTAGTACATGGAAGGTACATACTAGCTTCGTACAGAACTCAGAAGATGAATGACTTTAAGTTGAAAGAGTTGGGCATGTCTCTAGAGGTGCACTACTCGAAATTTGTCTCCTTGTCAAAATACACCCCTGACAATGGGTATTCCCCAATAAGTCTTAAAGTTCTGTGATGGATTGAACCCACCCATGAACACTCAACTGGAATCAATGTGTCCTTTGGATTTACAAGATGCATTGATAATAGTGCAACCCATTGCCCAAGAAGTCTAGAGAAAGATCAGGAACAATAGACTCTAGTCTCACAAAGACGAGAATCTAGAGATGTTGAAAGCTCAATTTAAAAGGGCGCAAGGATAGAGTCAAGGCAAATGGAAGAAGCCAAGGGAAAATGCAATCAGTGACTTTGTCCCCACTCAAAGAAGTGACAAATCCTACGATGTTTTCACTGCAAGGACCTTGGGCATTTCAAAAGAGAATGTCCCAAACTTGGCAAAGATCGTCGTCAAGGAAAATTTAGTGGCCAACCTGGGCTCCTCGTGGCCACAGTCGTGCAGCAATAGGGAGAGCAAAAACTTCCAATATCACCACTAAGGGAATTAACTAAGAAGAAGACCTGTCCATGGAAGTTGAGATTGAGAGGGCATCCGTTTATGTTTCTCTTCATAAAAAGGGCATGAATCACCAATTTTTGGTGATCCAAACACCATCGGATTACCAAGGTAAGAAATTTAAAACCCTGATTGACTATGGCTGTACTCATTCTTCCATTTCACCAGCTTGTGCAAGAAGATTAGGGTAGCCACTGTAGTCGCACTTACCTTGCTTGTTGAACTAGCAAATGGGCAAGAAATTACTTTGCAGAAGACAAACTGCTAAGGTGGAATTCCTACTTGGAAACAAGTCCACATCTATTAAGTTTAGGGTAATGAATCTAGGTATCCATGAGTGCCTTCTCGGGATGGATTCGGTAAACGACAACCACATCCATTGTGGGAAAGGGCAAGTCTCCTTTCGGAATCCTAAAGGTGAGCTAGTTACAACTCAAGGAGAAGTAGGTAAACCAAAGATCTAGCAAGCTAAAGCAATGCGAATAGCTCAAGGAATAAGGAAAGGATTACTAGTCTATTTAATCAAGCTAAAGAAGGTAGAATAGGTAGAGGACACCAATGAAGAACCGTCATGGCTAAAAGAGTATGCGGATGTGTTTCTGGAAGAATTTATAGAATAACCTCCGCCTAGGGAAGTGGATCATGAGATTAAGCTAATACCAAGTGCTGCACTAGTTGCAAAAAGGCCTCACAAGATGCCCATTCCTGAAGCTATTGAGTTAAAAGAACAACTTAAACAACTATTGGACCAAGGGTACATACACCCTAGTAGTTCTCCTTAGGGGGCTCTAGTCTTGTTCCAAAAGAAGAAGGATGGTACACTTTGACTTTGCATCGATTATAGAGGCCTGAATCAAGTAACCATAAAAACTAAATATCCTATTCCAAGGATTGAGGAGTTACTTGATCGAATGTAAAGAGCAAAAATCTTCTCCAAGATTGATTTGAGGTCAGGATACTACCACATCTGCATCAATGATGAGAATATTCCTAAGACAGCGTTCAATACTAGATATGATCATTTCAAATTCACAGTAATGTCTTTTGGATTGACTAGTGCCCTTGCCACATTTAATAGGCTAATATAGGACATTTGTAGACTATATCTTGAGGATTTTGTACTTGTCTTCTTTGATGACACCTTGGTTTATTCCAAGGAAGAGGAGGATTCTTAACCCCAAGTTTGCATTGTCCTTGAGACAACGAGAACTCATAAGCTCTATGCTAAGAAGAAAAAGTGTGTCTTCCTCAAGAGGAAGATCGAATATCTTGGATTTATTGTGCCAAACAAGGGAATCTCTGTAGACCCTACAAAGGTTAAGGATATAAAACGATCTAAGGTTTCTACCCTAAGGATCACTCATTCAAATGATGAAACTCGAATTGAGTTGGAATTCCTAGGACCGAACGTTGTCGGCCTAGTGTAATTAGGAATGGGTTGGGTAAGAAGACACCCTAAACCCTACTTCTCGTCTGGAGATAATTCTGTGACCAGAAAACGCCGTTCAATGGATGAAATGATCCCATGGAATAGATGCGACACTTGTGCAATAAGTTGCAACGTCGCATAGACTTGTGGTTTGTTCACAAGAGAGTTTTGCCATTTCTTGGAATGAGGTTGGCAAGTTCTTGCGCAAGTTTAACTTGCAAGAGGATGAGTAGTCATCCTGTTACATCACCTTTCTTGGGGAAAATTTTCCAAGTAAAGGGAAATTAGGTATGTGCTTAGAAGAAAATGATCAATCAATAAATTGAAGCGACATGGTCGCCAGGATTTATTGTTAATAAAACTTAAGGTATTGGTTAAGTTGGATTAATAGGGTATGGCCCTAACCCAAGGACAAAAGGGTGAACAAACAAAACCTTGGGGATCTTACCAAGTCGCAATTGATCCCAGATCGAATGCTGGATGCATTCGGAGAGAAGGATTCACTCCTTAACAGTTGGCCAAATAAACGACCACTGGAATTGATTGTGCTTGTAACAGTTTAGAAAGCACTGTTTGCATTATTTGCTCAAAGAACTAAAGGATGAAATGATATCTAATGCTTCAAATTGAAAGCCTGAAGGGAGTGGCAGCTTCAATTACCCCCGACTGTCTGCCTGACCCTAACCAAGGGGGTTGTTGACCGCGCCAGGAACGTGGACCGAACCCGCCGCGAGAGGTCTTTCCATTGAGCTCTACTTGGAGCAGGAGGACGCTTGGGTGCCAGGGGGGGCTCTGGCCGTAAATCCCTCGCCTTCCGGGTCCTGCACAAGAGGCTAACGTGACTCGGGATTGGATCTCGAGGCCCGCATACTAGTCTATGGGTGGAAGCTTGGAATAGTGATCCCTGGCGGATTACTAGATAGCCTTCGAGCGGATTATGGATAAGCCTACGGGCGGAACTCCTTGTATTTCAAAGATAAAATGATGAAATGATAATAAAGAATTTGTCTGATATTGTTTTTCTATGTCACGTGATAAGATTACGTGAAGGAACCAGTGCTTAACATGAGTAATTAAAGAAGCTGATTGTTATATGTCAAATTAATGTGTTAGATAATTACATAACTAAAACAAACTGAGGAAAGTGTGGAGGATGGGCCATGGGTCCGTCCTACGATTGGGTGGTCCCGGTTAGCCGGGAACTTTTCTCAAAAATCTCGAAGAATAGCGGGATGATCATCATCATCAAAACGAATAAATGAGAGCGATGACCTAGAGTTACGTCTTACCCGATTTACGCTGTTTTAGGGGAACGGAATGGGACTATGCCTTATGGCAGAGAGATTGAGCCTTGCATCCGTCTCGTTTCCCATTCTCCTTGAACCAAGTGCAACGTGAATCTGCTTTGGACCTGGTGTTTCTGCGTAAAGTAGTTCGCTCGGGTCTGACGCTAGTTGCTGTTAGCTAATGACCAAATCAGGAAAACCCTAATTCAAGTCGATCCTAAGTGGGAACGGCCAGGATACTTCCGCTACGTGGCAAACGCGGGAAGACCTAGATCGCAAGTCCCGTAACATTCCATGGGAATGCCGAGCGGAGCTTTCTAGACATCCTTTCCGATGGACTGCTAAGACGTGTCCTGGATGATTCTAGTGGACACGTTACAGTTGGTATCAGAGCCAACCAACAAAAGGCTTGTTTTTAAGAAATTTTAATAAGAGGAAGTAAAGCAAATGTTACTGTTCCAAACATTTCCTTACTTTCAATGATGTCTTGCAGAATTATGAAGCATGGAATAGGTTCTTAGTATTCCGAGTCATGTTTATGACCGCGATGCATTCCACGGATTATCGACAAAGGGTTGAGATGATGAACATCCTAGACCGCATTTACAATCCATCGCCTGTGTACGTGGAACGGAGATGGATGGGTGTTTCAAGGATCTATTACATAACTGCCTATCGACCTGCGTACCTTCAAATTAACTTGAAGAGAATCAAGTGGATGGAGGATTTGAAGATCGTGAAGCTGTTCGTCTTTGTTGAGGCTCACGCAAACGCGACCCTACAGGTCGGGGGTCGAAGGGTTAAATAGCATAGTGGAAGAAGCCATCTGGATTGATGATCTCTATAGAAAGAGAAGTAGAGATAAGAAAAGTGCAGGATCCCATATGTCAAAGGTAAAAAAGGGGAGAATTGTGGTGCCTCTTGTGCATTTAGTTAATGAATGTTTCTTTTGGTATGACTCATCTGACATTATATTGAGCAAGTCAACTCTTCAGAGTCTCAAGCACACGAAGTCCTTTAGGGCATCCTTTTGTTCCAATTTTGAAGGCCTTGATGGGTGATTCCTAGGGTCTTGGCTTGTGTGGTCTATGAGTGCCTAACCCTAAGTGCAAAAGGGTATTAAGCATGGAAAGTGTGATTCAAGGATAATGGCTAACTTTTATGTGGGTGACCTATGTTGTATTTCTACAATTGACAGCTACACAATTCCTATTCCTACTATGCAAGTGCAAGGCATATGCCTAAGTTTGTAAGGGATAGTGGGTCTCTAATATGCAAGGCTAAAAGTTATTTATATGCATTTAGATGCCTATTGTGCATATAAATAGCTGACTACCTATGCTAGCCCTAAGATGAGGATGTCTAAGGGAGCATAACTATGCTCCAAAAGGGAGTGGAATGTATTATCACATGAGTGCACTTGTGCCCAAGTGAGATAGTGGTCCTTAGTGGCTGGTGAATTCACGTTAACCTAAGTGTTGGTGGGTGGTTAAGTACGTGACTTACGATGTCTACTATAAGATAAAGGTTGCCTTAGGAGTGTGTGTAGGTGCCCTAAATGAGAATAAGAGGGGTGAACTTATGTCCCCATGGGTGGTTGTGCCTAAATGGCCTAAGATTGTGGACCTAGGTTATTTGTGAGTGTGTATATACTTCGGGTGGGTGGTGAGTGAATGTTTGCTGTGAGGTTATGTGATTGCGTGCCCAAGGCAGCCGGGTATGCGGGTGGTGTTGCAATGATTGCAAGGGCGACGACCGATGGAGATTGGATGATTGCGAGTGGGATGAGAGAATGATTGCAAATCGTGAGAATGAGCGCAAATGCTGCGCACGCCCCACGCGCAATTCGGTGGCCACAATGCTTGCCAGCTGCGACTCAGCAAGAAAGGCGAACGATTGGGAGTCGGCGAGGGGAGTGATTACGAGTGGTACCCCAATAATGAGTGCCAGTGGTGGAAGTATGCCTGCCTGATTGTGAACTGATGGAGCATTGGAGTCTCGATGATGGATTGTGTGTGCTCGGAGCACTCACAATGGGTGAGTGCGCTTGTAGACTACGAGTGGGCAGCTCTAATCACCATGAGTTGATGGCGTGGGTGATTGTAAGTTGTCAACTATTATGCAAGTGTGAATATTGAATGACTTATATGATTGGAATTTGACAACTATGGTATGATTATGACCAAAACACAATGTGCATGCAAGTATATGCCCATAGATAAAATGATGATGACAGGAAGACTACGATGTGATGTAGCTATGTGCAACACTACACTTGGTATACATTATGCTATTCCAACCCTATAGAGGAAGCCAATTCAACCATGATGTAGATAGAAGATCAATGCTAAAAGCACTACAACAAATCCAAACCAAAACTAAAAAATATATTTGATGCATACCTCTTATAATGAGAGGGATGGATGCATTAAACTCGACCCTTGCCTCTTCTCGAAATCAATTGCCTCCTCCTTAATGATGCTACACACTATATGCTTAATAAAGCCACACACTAAGCAAAACTAAGGTAGGTGTTTTACTATCTATGCTTGATGTTTAATGCCACAACGAAACACGACGGATATCACACTCCCTATTCATGACAATTAAGACCACGAAAAGCATCTTCCTATTCCCAAACCACCCCTTATATGAATGAATCAAATTCTTCGTATCCAAATGTTTAAGGTGTGGCTTTTGATAGAATTATGCTTTATCTAGCCAGACACAAACACAAAATGAGATAGTCCATCTTTCCCAAGGTTGTCCTATCATATGGTTCTCATTCCTATGTAATGTTTTTAGCCTTTGTCTTATGCTTTTTAACCTCCAAAATCTTAAAGGTCAAGAGCTTGCCCATGCATATACTCATAGCAAGAAGAGTTTGAGTTTTGTATTTGTGTATTTCTTTTTTGTGTTTTTTAGGGTTTTCTTGCGGTTTAGGTTTTGTATTTTGAGTTTTCTTCCAACTTAACCTATTCAATCTTCTCATTCTCAATCCAAACAACCAATTTCTCACCAATCCAGACTTCCTAAAATAGTCACACATACTTCGAAGTAAGCAAGTTATGGCATGGAAGATCAGCTCCTTATCATTTTACCCCACACAGAAGCAGAGAAGCCTCATATTTTACCACAACCTAAGAGTATGAGGACCTCAACAATTGATTCCATCCTTTGTCTTGACAATGGAGCCAAGTCGTTGGGCTAAACATGTAATAGATGAGAAATTGGACAAAATTCTAATTCTTTCAAGAGCTTCAAACTCATTAGACCAACTATCTTTCACCTAGTTGTCTTAAGCTTTGGCTCCAATAAATCATCCATATACCCTTTCTCTCCACCCCAAGAAAGCAAAGAACACAAGACTAGCTTTGAGGTATTGTAAACTCACCAACTTATATTCATGTGTTGTAGTTGAAAGCTTGAAGACTTTAAGTTGGTTCCATGGTCCAAGTGTAATGCTTCCATAAAAAAAGATCTCAACTCTATCAAGCATGCCCAACATTGAGAGAAAAAGAAGGAGAAGAAGTAGTAGTAGAAAGCTTGCCTCATCGAGTCCATCACTCTCTCACAATCTCTTCCTTGCATACAACCACAAACTCAACCTCTTATCATGATGGGAACAAGATAATGGGAGTAGGAGATATTATGGAGCTTAGCTTTGTTGAACCCCTCAACCACACACACACACTCTCTCTCTCTCTCTCTCTCTCTCTCTCTCTCTCTCTCTCTCTCTCTCTCTCTCTCTCTCTCTCTCTCTCTCTCTCTCTCTCTCTCTCTCTCTCTCTCTCTCTCTCTCTCTCTCTCTAGCAATGGTTGCACAAGATGAAAGAATAGAAGCAAAACGAGTAATTGCTCAAAGTTTGGAAAAGCATGAATAGGTGCTCCATTCACTTGTTAACCTTTTATGCATGAAAATTGGGGTTCTGGTTTGAACTCCCTTGTGAATTAGGGTTAGGGGTTACACCTATCTATGAATTAGGGTTACAGTTAGGATTTCCACTCAAGTTGGACAGCCTACCCACTTTTGTGGCTCATGACCGGCCCCTCTCATAATTAATGTTTCCACCTTAGGTTAATTGGACCTAGTGTAAGCTAAAAGCAAATAGAGTTTCATGGCCCCAACCCTAATATCTATTAGGGGTTGACAAATCCATCTATGGAAAATATTATAACTTACATAAATGAGTAGAACTCTCAAAAAATAGTATCAAAATAATATTGACGTCCATATGATAAATTACAAGTGCCCAAAATAATATAACAATGCCCAAAAAATAATACATCCTCCAAAAATAAATTTTGGTACTTTGACTTTTGATTTATCCTTCTTGGCTTTTCCTTTCACAATTCTACTTAACACTCAAGAATGGAAAGGAGATTCCTCTCTCACACACGCATACACTCAAAACTCTCAAGTTCTCATATTCACTCACTTAAGCTATGAAGTAGAACGAAAGAGAAGGGATAGAGATACAAAGCTCACAAAGTTTCACACTCAAGCTAATAAAAGAAAGGAGAAGAGATATAGATATAAAGCTCACAATTGCACGCACATGAATCAATCTCTTTCAACTCATTTTGAACCTTATGTTTGTAGGTGTAAGATTTGGGCTATTACCCTCCTTATTCTTCTCCATTTGCAATGCTCAACTCTTGGCCTAGGCCTTAATGGAATGCCCATAAGTTTTTACAATGCACATGGGAGACAACCTTGACTCTCAAATTTTACATTTGCATGCAACAATCATGTCTTGTTTGGGACTTGAATATTTTAGGAATGCAAAGCCTAAAATATTTCCAATAAAATAACATCACATTTTCTAGCTTTGACTTGCTATACTTTAGCTACTCTTTTAAGAAACTATTGTTTTTTACAATGCCATCCATCCTTCTTAGCCCCATATCACTTGGATATTCTCCATCTTTTCCACAACTTTCTTTTGTTTTCTTTCACATTTTCTCTATAGCTTGTCTATGTGATGTATTCTAGTAACAATTGGTCAATCCCAATATCATTAAGACTATCATTAGGAATCACAATGACTTGCAAAATATAACAAGATAGTGATACTAGTACAAAGTATTATATAGTGTCTTCTCTCCCGTTGCATAAAAGCAAGAAACCCCCCTCAAAATTATGATCTATTAAGGTTTTGTCTTTTTTATGTCCACAATTTTTCAAATGTCAATTTTCCTCCTAATTCAAGGGACCAAATGATCCAAATAAGACAAGATATTCACAAAGCCTTACATATTGATGCTAAAACAAATCTTGTTGCCTTGTATTTCATATTCAAAACTAATATTGAGGTATTATGCTTGTAAGTCCATGGTAGCTTTTTAGAGCAATCCTTGCACATCCATTACCCATTTTATGCCACTTACTGCTTATTCTATCAAGACTGCCCAAATACATTGTGATCAAAGTTAAGAGCAAGAAGTTCAAGGTAGACCTATCCCCAGTAATAACATGCATTAACAAATCAAAAACAAAGTTAACAAAGGTTACATAAGGCCAAGGTGAATGGGCTCCTTTGCATAATTGATAGATAAATAGAGAAATTGATAACAAGGGAAAACTTGGTACCAATTTGCCCTTTGCAAATAATAGACAACTTGATACTAGACACAAGTAATACATGTACCAAATAGAAATTAATAAAGCCAAAATCACTAACATTCACAAACTTTTGTTGCGTATGTTTAATGACATCTTCACACTTGCTCTTGTAGGTTATTTCATTTCCAATTAACACAAACATTCAATTGACATCATTCTTGGCGCTCTCTTTTCTTCAAGCGGAACCGAGGGATGTGATGGATCACCTCCACTCAATCCTGTTCAATTTGTGATTCCTCATTGAGGGTACAAATTGGTAAGTGTTCTATTGATGGTGGTTACCCATGTAACAGTCTACTCTATACACTACATGCATGCACATACCTCCCACATACCCCTAAGTAATTATACTCTAAGGGTATGAACATACTCCCCACATTTCATATCAATTGTAATCAAGGGGGTTCCTCAAATTAACTTAAGACTATGATGTCAATTGTAAAGGTTCCAATGCAAACATCAAGTAAATTGAGAGATTGCTCTGCTGATTGTTACTCGTGTACTAGTATACTCTATGAACTACATGTATGAACATAACCCCCTAACTAACTGTAATCAAGGGGGTTCCCCGTATTCATCAAGACTCTGATGTCAATGGAAAAGGCTTCCATTGAAACATCAAGCAAATTGAGAGATTGCCAAAGCCGACTGACACCCCAAACCAAAATAAACGAACGAACGAACGAACAGAAACAAAATAGGATCAATAAACCAATCAAGTTGTTATGTGTTTTTGTTGTTGCTGCTTCAACACAATTAGACCGTGTTGGTGGAGCTCTTGAAAAAGAATATATGAGTGATTGTTTTGATTCTTCAGTAGAGAAATGATACTGTGCCATTGAGAATGCATTTACAAAGATTGTCATTCAAAAGGTAAATGCAAGGCATCAGAATACGTTAATGTACATAGTGCTTTGCACTTGAAATCAAATTATCCTGATCAGCAGGAAGCATGCTTAGAGATGATGCCGTTTGAATGTGATCAGGAACATGCACTGTTTCTGCACGCTTCACCTGTTAACAATACAGGCACTAAATTTAGGAATCGAACCTCCCAAGAGCTGGCAAATTCAGCATTCCTTTTGAGAGTTGAGAACCCTAAAGAATGGTTTATCTGTCAATCATCGTATCTTGGACTCCATGTGATATGGGAACCATTGATAAATACATTGCTAACTACCTGTAAAGCCCCTTATGAGTGGACTTTTCTTCATCACGAGCATCATTGCAACTTGGACTTTGTCACATATGGGAAGCGTTGATAGATAATGACACTGCTAACCACCATGGGCATTGCTGCTAATGTGTAAGGTGATGGAGGCGTTCCATCGAATAGAAGTTGTAGTAAGGCAGTGATCAATAAAGCAGACACTATTACAAACCCCTGTCAGCAACAGTAAATTGCTTAGAGATACTCCCCATGTTTCTTACAAGCAGTCTGATCGAACTTTCAAGCTTTCCAGCACGAGCAAGAGGCAGTTTTCTCTAGAGCAGATGCTAATAAAGTTCAATAATAAGCAACAGATACCCCAAGTACCAAACACACAAGAAAGGTGATGCTACTAAATTTTTATATGAGCATGAACCCATTTGCCAAGCATAGAAAAGGTGCTACCAATTTTCATTGTAAGGAACTACTACTTTCAAAAATGAGTATCAACCTACTAATTTCTGGTTTCTTAAACGCCCTATCTGCAGAGGAGTTTGCACACTGTTGATCTTTCTACAAGTGAATTGAGAAGTGTTGAGCTTGAGATACAGTCAAACTTTCAAAAGCCTCTACAATATAGATCACAATGAACTTAAAGATGCTATTTAAACTACAATCAAAGAAGGGAAAGGAAAAACAATTCACTGTTCTTGGAAGGTTCAAAGAAGCAACATACGGTACTTATCTTTGTCAAGCTACGCACAACCAACTTCAGTTCGAGTCTGGTGAGAGGGCACACAATAGAGGTCCTCAGATTTTCCTTTTTATAAATCTATTTGTGTAGCTCCTCCGAGGTCTATGTACTTACAGATTTGGTCAAACTAATCAATGATCACCTCCAACATATCATAAACACGATATATATTTCTTTGTGATGCTCCTATGATTATCATGTCCTCTCAGGCTCTGTGATTTGACTCATCGATTTTCAAAGAGCAGCTACTTTGAGAGTCTAAGATCCCTACATATGATGTTGCACTCACTAAAAATCTGGGATTATTCAAATGAGGTTCCTGCTGAGCTACGATGTTGATCTCCTTAGAAGATGTCTCAATGTGACCATCAAGGAAACATCATGAGGCAAAATTATCCATTCAGTAAGGATCCCGAACGCTGAACCCACTAAGATCCCCCTGAGAAGAAGCATGTTTAAATTGACAGTCCTGCATTGTCCCCAAACCAAAAGCTAGCTTGCATAAGAATTTGCAAGTCCAGTTGCGCATTTCCAAGAAAATAGGAGTCAAGTGCATAGATAGGCCCACTCAGGCACACTCAGCCATGCTAATAATGAGCATCCAACTTGCAATTTCCAGGACAGTATATGTGCTTCAGCAGAAAATTTAGCCTTGTTTGATAACAGAGGAGGAGTGGCCATCAAATAAGCAATGCACTCAACAGGCATCACTAATGTCTGCCCAACACCCATTCTCCTTTGCGCGCAAGTGCATAATGATCACATAAGCAATGAACACAAAGGGTGTCTCTTCCGTTTTCCCAACATACATTCAATATAACAAGCTCTAACATCTTCATATAAGTAGTAAATTTCATGCATATTTTAGATTCCCAAGGCCCTATTTGGTCACAACTGAAGCTATGTAGTCCAGTGTTATGTGTTTTGTTGCAAATGCTTTGGGCAGATTCACTTGCAGCAATAAGACATTCAGTTATGTACATTGAGCATATTCTATGGACTATGCATTGCAAATGTTGTTGATACCTTGGCATTTAGATGCAAAGCCATGTATTGAGCCAAATTACCTATAACTTTAACAGTTTTTTAATGCTACTAATTACCCTTACCAGAAAATAGCAACTATCCAAGAAGTCCTAGGAAAAGAGAAGAAACAGAAGTTCCCCTCTCATCGCCAGCATCGATGGGGATGCCATCAGTTCTCATTGGCTGTTTCCTAAAGGCCAAACGTGAGTGCAAGCAGTCAACAACATTGATCTCCCATTTAAGAGGAGCATCAATGGTCCCTTTCCAATTGTGACTTGCTCTATTAAAATACAAACACCCAAAAGTTACAGCAACCATTGACCAAGCACCTGCATAGCACCCATGTAATATGTGCTGCAGCTTGCCTCATCCGACAAGTGATTTGCATTGCTGGTTGATAATACAAGTTGTGATTTCAAAAAAAAAAATGTACTCTCTTGATAGCACCAAAAGTCAATGCACACCACTCAAGCTAGCTCCACAGCATTCATGTAACGTTTCAGGAACGAGAAAGTCAAGCAAACAAAACAAGAAACATGAAGATCACCCACAGTGAAAGCAGAAAAATCAGCAGTAGTCCAAGAAGCTATCATTTGATTGATTATGACAAAAGAGGGGAAATGGAAAACTCTAGGCAAAAAAAGCTACAAGGCACCAAGCTACAGACGACATCATCAAGAAGCAATTAAATACATAGAACCACATACTCTAATACCTCCTAGCCTTCCAATTTTGCAACAGGCATAACTTTCTCAGAAGTGCCTGCACAGGATGTCCTAGTCCAAAAAGATCAGGTCAACTTCCAAGCAATACAAACATAATGAATTCAAAATCCAGAGGTTTTAACTTAGCATATTTTGATGTCTGCATGAAGTATATAGAGAACGATTTTTATTTGTTTAGACATTTTTTATGAAGTGATGAAAATGAGTTTAGGCAGGTTACCTTCCTCACGCCACCAGCTGCAGTGGTGACCAAGCCCACCAAAATGCCCCCCACTGCATTTGTCAACACGGGTATCTACCAAAAACAAAACAAGGTCAACACAGATATCTACCAAAGAGGGGAACAAAAAGACTGCATGAATTGAAATGGCAGAAAAAATTTGCCGATGTGGTGTAGCTCATTTACAGGAAAGAAGCAACCTAAAAGCTTCTGGTGTAAACCAACCTGTGTTTTCATTGTCTTTCTATGTTGTCGTGAACAAACACTTTTCCGGAGAAATTTATGCTTATAACATGTGCTTTGTGATTATAACTGCTTTTGAGAAGTAGGTGGCTCCATTAAGTCAGCATATTTCAGTTCAGTGCCATTTATGGCTATCATGGAGGGTCCAATTGAAAAGTGTAATTGTTCAGTTGGATTATCATTGACCATCAGTCTGTTGATGTGAAACAGCATGGCAGAGCCAGTCTGTAGTTTATTGTGAGTGCCCTATAAATCATATGCTACATAAAGATTCACAACTGGTGAAAACATTGGAACAGGAACAGGAGGACCCATTGTCGTTCATGAGATCTAAGATTTGGTCCTAGTATGTGTATGAAAAGGTGCATAAGACCTTTCTTACGAATCCAATACAAATGATAGGTGCATCTAGATATCATACACTAGAACCAACCAACAATCTTAGGAACATGATACTGCTGCAATAATGCATGCCAAACTGCTGCAGAGTAAAGACAGCAGGTCTAAGAATCCCTTAGGGCCATCCTCAAATGAGAACTAAGCACCTTTAGTGCACTTTCAGCCATGTAATGTTCTAAGCCAACAAAATGAACACATCTATGTGTTGGATACATTTTTTCCACATGTTAGTGCTTTAATAGATAAGTTTCTTGGTGTCATGTGACCATAAGTCCATAGAATGAAAATAATAGAAAGATTCCACCTACACTAGTGTTTCACCGGTATGCATACAGAACACTAATCACCTGTCTTCATGGGATGTTTAGTCACTTTGGTAACATATCAAGGAATCTTCACAGGATTTTCTAAGAACAGAACTACACTCTAAAATAGTCTGAATATCTGAGATTAAGCTCTAAGGATCTAATGAGAATTTTGGATGAATCTAAATACATGCAAGGACTTATTTTGAGTCATGCAAGTCGTCTGAGCTGAAAAATATAAAAAAGTGACGCATTTCTAGAAAATAAGCCTTTACGACTATTCTAGGAGGATTTTTGCTATTCTGCCCATGTTGGTTGTCGATCAAGTCTATTCGCTTCAATTTGAGTACCTGGATGACCCTATTTGGAGTTCGTATGACAAAGTTAAGACCAAAACAAGTTGCAGCTAGGTGTAAGGCCTGTACAAAACAAAAATAGGGAAAGCAAAAAGTAAAGCAAGAAAGGCAAAAGCTAAAGCTTTTAAGTATGAAAGGCATGGAGAAATCATGTGTACAAGAAGCATGAATGTATGAGGGAAGGCCTGGCCTATTTTGCCCTTGACTATGATAAAATATGGTTGATTTATGTCTAGACTATGAGGAAATATGATCTGCATATTCATGGGGTGTGATTTGAAGCTAATGTATGATAGATATTGGGTTATGCAATTATACTTCAGGATTCATGATGAAATATGTCCCTAAATCAATAAAAGCTATAAAAATACATTATACGCATGTTCATTTTCATCCTTTCTTTCTTTTTCCTCTTGCCGAATTTAATATCAAGAATGGTCCACTCACAATGATCCTTGAAACACTTTTTTCTCATGTCCAAAAAGTACAAATCTTTGTTGTTAACAATAAAGGACTCACAACATTGAATTGGAGCACAAAGAAGATACTTCAAAGAGTGGCTCTTTACCTTGATCTACTAATCGTGAAGTTTTTTACTGAGTTATCCATTCAACTGCTAACTCTTAAGTTCAGATCAAGTCCCCATATACTAAATTCCAAGTAATAAATAAAATTCTGGAAGCCAGGAACATTCTAGTCTATAAGTAAACTTCTAGATACTCTTGGTTTCAGAGTTTTGTTGAAGTCTATTCCGTGGAAGGTGAGATCTCTCTGTTAAAATTATACTTTTTTTGGACTACAAAAACGACTTCTTGAACACATGTTCTTGTCCACTCAATATCGGACCCTAAGATGTACAAAACTTTATAAAATCCCTACCTGAACTTAAGCTTATTTCATGATTACAATGCCAATGTCTAGCAATTGCTCAGCTCCTAGCAGGATTCTTAATCCTTTTATACTCCCTTCTTAGAATTGGGCATGTGTATGTATAATTCATTTACACATTGCCTTATAAATGAGACTTGATGATAGTCTCAAAACATAGAAAGATCTCACTCTTTATATGGCTGATGGCACCTAGCAGTCTAGCAGTTCAGGACATGGCAGAGTAGGCACAGAGACACTCTTCTGGGGTTGCCCCGGCCGTCAGAAAGTCTGTAGGAGAGCTCTCACGTGGGTTTGCTAAAACTGGCCTCAGGAACCCTAAAGACAGTATACCCTAAATGTGCCAAAAAAAACAGAACACTTCAGCAACTTAAACATTCAACAAGAGGGCACTAGACTGCTCTTGCACAACATCTGGACAATTGCTAGCCCCAAGCATGCGCCCCTTTTGGTATTGTTTTAGATCACTAAAGGGGTTGTAGAGCTAGGGTACAAATTGCTAATTTTTCAGCAATTTCTCGCAATAATGCCTGATGTAAGGCTTTCTTTTCAAGTTTCTTTTCAAAAAAAGAAAATTCTATTAATAACTCTTGAAGAAAAAACACGCTGAGGCAAGACACAAAGTGCAAGGAACTTTTTAAAGAGTAACTAAGTACATCACAAATCCAGTGGTTGTGCAGACAACCAATCTAATGGGCTATAATGCTAGACCATCTCAGGGGCAGTGTGCAAAAAAAGGGCCAGAGTCCCACATCCGCAAGAAGGCCTCTCTTCTCTTCCTCATCCTCTCAAAGCTGCCGTGTATCCCCTCCCATCTCCTACAGAGAGTGTGGATGATGTCTATCCAAATCCTGGATAGAGTCTCCATTGTAGATACATCCTAATTCCTCAAGGTCAGTGGCATGACTGCCCCTGACAATCCAAATGTACCAAGTTATGATGTTGGCAATCATCTCCCATCTATGAGTGTCCTTAAGTCCGCTGTGCCTACGCGGATCCTACTTAGATGTTGTCCAATGATAAGGAAAGAAATGTTGAGAAACCACTTCTTCAGTTTATACACTTCATTTAGGGTTTCGCACTGATAGTCCCAAAAAGGGCTGGTGTCCACAATTTGGCCACTTTTTCAATGGGTGCCCACACAGTGGCGCACCACCCTAGACAGCTTATGCCTATTAATAGGCAGTCACTCCATTCATTCTTCACTACCTCACCACTCTCTTCAATCACTCTTCACCCCTCTTCCTCCCTCATCAGACACCGTTTACTTCTCTCACCAGTCCCTTCCACTGCCCTCACACCCCTTCAAGAGAACATTGCAGTCCGTGGCTTGTGGCTGCCTTCGCCATTCCTCTTCAGCTTTAGGCGCCCTGTTCCATCATCAAGTCTTGCATTCGGAGCATCTTTCACTGGCCTCACCATCATTTGCTTGGCATCAACACCCTTCTCCATCACACTCCACCTTCACCTGCGTTTTTCAGTGTGCAAACCTTCTCCATGTCTGGCATCATCATCTCCAGCTTGATGTCAGCATCCTAGCCTCTAGCAACAAAGCGTCAGTGATTTCATCACTTGTCTATTACAGGGGCTGTTGGGACCTGCATTTTTGCAGCCTAGCTCCTCCTTCATCACCTGGCGTCACTCATTTGTCACAGAGGCTACTGGGACCTACGTTTTTGCAGCCCGGCTCTCATCCTCCATTTGGCGTCATCATTATCCACCTGGAATCAACATTTCGGCTACTCTCCCTACGTTTGACAACTCCGACACTCTGGGATTTGCGTTTTGCTGCCCAAGTCACTCTTCAACATCAAAGGACTGCGGTTCACTCCCTCGACAACTGGTGATCATCTTCCACATCTCCAACACCATCAAAGGATTGCAGTTCACTCCCTCGATAGCTATCCTCCACCTTCTAGTGATTACTTCGATAGCCCACTGCCCGAAGGACTGCGTTTCACTCCCTTCACTGTGCGAATTTCCCATTCGTGCTACCGCCTGATTCAAACAAGAAAGTGGAGTTATCTTTTCAGGTTCGGCTCTGTTATATCCGCTTTTCTTCTCATAGCATGATTTAGTGCATCATCACACTTTTTTCTTGTGTTTCTAAGTTTCTCTTTTCTCTCAGTGTTTTCCATACACTCTGTTACTCCCCACAAACCCTACTATCTCTCTGCATTTTTTCTTATTTTTGGCATGGTATTAGAGCATACTTGTTATTTTTGACATGATATCAGAGCGCAAAAGCTCAAAGAGCTAAAGACCCTGTTCATCAGAGAAGGCACAGATAGGTTGCACGTTTGACATCATCTAGTGATTTTCCCCTTCATTTCCGTTGCATCACTAGCAGACAAAGATACCTTTCTCTTCCTCTCCCAACCACCCTCCCTTTTACAAGTTGACACTCTGGTGCTATGACTTCTCCACAAGCAAATGGATAGACCATTGGGTGCTCCCCTTCTAGTTGACCGAAACCCCCACCAATGCTTGTCATCATAGACCTTTGCTCCCTACCCTGCCAGATTATATGCATCTACCCCTCAACACTCAAGTCACCTCTCTCTTTTGGGCCACAGAGTTTATTTTGCACCGGCTTTCTAATTTTTATGCTCAAGACAATAAGACGCATCCAATACACACTAAGTCCTTTCGAGCCACAAGAGGATCGACCACTATCACAACCTCCTTGCAACCGCCGCAATGCGCTACAAAGATTGCTTCTACTTCTTCTAGGGTTTCAA
This sequence comes from Lygodium microphyllum, assembly GCF_053477565.2. NCBI lineage: Eukaryota > Viridiplantae > Streptophyta > Polypodiopsida > Schizaeales > Lygodiaceae > Lygodium > Lygodium microphyllum. The sequence continues at coordinate 95,540,717 of NC_141164.1, forward strand.
AAATGCCACCTAAACAACCCGCAGTTCTGCAATCCGCTACCTTGAGAGATAGTGATTGTTGGATACCGTCCCTTCAGCAATCCGCTCCTTCGAGAGAGAGTGATTGTTCGACCCCTTCTATTACTTCAGTTCCGCAGTTCGCTCCATTGAGAGACAGCGATTGTTGCCCATCCGCTTGAGCCTCCCGTTTCCCCAACCTCGACTACTCAGGTTCAATAGGCCACCTTTGGGAGTTCTTCGATATCTTCAAAACCCCAAATACCTTCTTCGGCACAACCGACGGCACTTCCTTCATCATCAAATGGTTCAAAGTCCGTGATCCATGAGTTTTTAGATTCTCAATCTCTTGTAGAGGGGGCTTCTACTTTTTCAGCTTCAAAAGGGGCCCCTACACCCCCACCCTTTTGGGGGGGGGGGGGGGGGAAGAGGGCACCTCCTCATCATGACGTTCACCTTTACTCTTTGGGAATGGCTGTCTTTGAGCAGTCATTTCTCCTCCCAATACAGGGATCTTCAAAGACCACCTAGATCGGCACCTTGGCGGTTCAACCGCAACTTGTGACGAGACCTTTGAATTCCTTCCAGCATGGAGTTATGAAGCTAGTAGCTTCTCTCCCGAGGTTTTGTCAGGTTCTACAATTCATCCCGTCCATTGTTCCTTACTATAGGTTACCTTTCAAGTGGACATCTTGGATCTCCAGGATTCTCTACCTCTTCATCATATCTCTCTTCGCTTATCTTTCTTCCTCCCTTTTTGAGCCTCAAAGGGGGTGCTGAGAAACTACTTCTTCAATTTACACACTTCATTTAGGGTTTCGCACTGACAGTCCCAAAAAGGGTTGGTACCCACATTTTGGCCACTTTTTTAGTGGGTGCCCACACAGTGGTGTGCCACCCTAGACAGCTTATGCCTATACGTAGACAGTCACTTCATTCATTCTTCACCACTCCGCCACTCTCTTGAATCATTCTTCACCCCTCTTCTTCCCTCATCAGACACCCTTCACTTCTCTCACCAACCTCTTCCACTGCCCTCATATCCCTTCAAGAGAATATTGCGATTTATGGCTTGTGGCTGCCTTCACCATTCCTCTTCTGCTTCAAGCGCCACATTCCATCTCATCAAGCCTTGCATTTGGAGCATCTTCCACCTGGCATCACCATCATCTGCTTCTCGTCAACACCCTTCTCCATTAGGCTCCACCTTCACTTGCATTTTTCAGTGTGGGGACCTTCTCCTTGTCTGGTATCATCATCTCCACCTTGACGTCAACATCCTAGCCTCCGGCGACAGTCTACATCACTGAGCGTTAGTGATTTCATCACTCGTCTATTACAGTGGTTGCTGGGACCAGCGTTTTTGCAACATGGCTCCTTCTCCATCACCTGACATCACTCATCTCTCTCACAGAGACTACTGGGACTTGCGTCTTTGCAGCTCGGCTCATCTTCCATCATCTGGCTTCCTCATTATCCACTTGGCGTCAACATTTGGGCTACTCTCCCTACGTTTAACACCTGCGACAATCTAGGATTTGCGTTTTGTTGCCCAGGTCACTCCTCAACATCAGAGGACTGCAGTTTGCTCCCTTGACAACTGGTGATCATATTCCACATGTCCGACGACATCAAAGGACTACAATTCGCTCCCTCAACAGCTATCCTTCACCTTCCAGTGATTACTTAGATAGCCCACTGCTCGGAGTTGTGTTTTGCTCCCTTCACTGTGCAAATATCCCACAGGTGTTGTCACCTCATTCAAACAAGACAGTGCAGTTATCTTTTGAGCTTCAACTCTGTTGAATCAACTTTTCTTCTCATAGCATGATTCAGTGCATCATCACCATGTTTTTCTTGTGTTTCTGATTTTCTCTTCTCTCTCAGTGCTTGCCGTACACACTTTATGTTACTCCTTGCAAACCCTACCGTCTCTCTGCATTGTCACTTATTTTTGACATAATATCAGAGCATACTTGTTATTTTTCACAAGAAAGATCCCCTGTCATGAGGATATGTATTTTTGAAACCTCACTTAACATGTGGATTAATTTTTAATCACATGGTTAAGTAAATGTTGCACATGTGAGATGTAATTGGGATTAGAATAAATTTACGAGCTTGGGAATAGAGAAAATTGTGGGATATCAAAGAAGGCAAAATTTATAAGTCATGCCGCACAGGTACTTGGTGGTATTTGGTGTCAATTATTGGCCTAGGTCATTCATTTGGCCATAAGTGTCAGTTGATGACACTAGAGAAGTAGTGTTTAATAGTACCTAGTGTCAATCTGATGGTCAAAGATGACGCAAAGACACTTAGGAGTGGAAGATGCCTAGCCAATTTAATTATTGGCGAGTCAGATTATTTTTCAGGGTACCAAAATAATTATTAGATTGATTTTCAGTATTTAAAGACTGAAAATTAATATTTAATTATGGCTAATGCTGGAAAAACCATTTGGGAAGGTTGCCACTTGTCAAAAATGCCCATGCAAGACTGAAAAACGTCTTTAGAGATTGGAGAGAGGCATTTTTAGTGTATTCAGCCTACAAGACAGAGGGAGGAGAGACTGCTAGTTTGATTTGCAGCCATTGGAGAACCTTCTGAGGCTGCCAAGGGCAAGAGAAGACCAATCAATAACAGGAGACAGCATCTACGGGCTGTTGAGATAGAGCAGCAGCAATAAATGACTGATTTTTTTCAGTTCTTTGCATCTACAAGCTGTTGTGGCAGGGCAACAGCTGCATTTGACTGATTTCCATTTATTCTTCGCAACAAAACTCTGAATTTTCTCTCTCTACAGTTTTCCCTCTCATCTCCCAGCCATTTCACAACCTTGCTCCAAAGATCTCAACGTTTGGACCCTTGGAGCCTGAGAAATTCCAAATTTCTCTACTATAAACCCTATTTTACAGTAGAAATTAGAGTTTAGCAACAGCCTCAGGAAGCATGAAAATAATTGGAAGCTCCAAGACTTAGATTCAACAAGGCTGAAGTTGTTTTTAGTCTATTCAAGTGGAGGGACCAACAAATAATTAAATTTAGGGCATTTTCCATCTCCATCAAAGCGAGTGAAGGCCAATTGATTGCCCGAATCAAGGTGCAAATCAGATTAAAGACTTGCTAGTGATTTTGAACAGCAAGGGAAGTTGGAATACCAAAAGGGATTAGGAAAATCCCATTGTAAATCAACTTCTTCTTCAATAAAGCTAAAGAAATACTGAAAGGGGTGCCAATTTTGGGGCCAATCGGGTGTGCATTGTCCAAGATCAATAGGTAAATTTGTGTTTTCAGATTTGCATTAATTGTTTGTTGCTGTAATTAAGTTGTAATCAAGGATTTACCACCCATCCACAAAAGGAAGGCTGGTAACATCCCCCCTGCACATCCTCATAGGCACATGGTGGGCCACTATTTGTGACCTAAGCTACAACCCCAAAGTTGCCACCATGGTCTTTGATATATTGGGGAATATCATCGTAAGGGGCTCTCCTCCATATCTCCTAAGCTCATCTAGGGATGCTTACTAGCTCTCGCATCTTTATTTTTCAACTCAAACCAACTCTAGACTCTCCAAAAGCCCATTTGTAGATTTCAACCTAGTAAACCCTAAACATGGCACTATCATTCTGTGCCCAATTTCTTGGAGCAACTATCATGCTATCCAAGCCTACCCCCTTGACCCACTCCAGTATTTACCTCTCAAACTTGGCCAATCTTCAAAAAAAAGTCTCCAAAAAGTACTTTTTTTATAACAAAAGTGCCTAGAAAGTGCTCAAAAGCTAGTGTTGAAGAGAGAAGAAGAAAACAGCAGCAAAAGCTCCTAGTTATGGTACTCCAAGGCTGTCAAGCTAACCATAATCCCCACCACATTGATCTAGCTACTTTCCTAACTCAAAAACAAGCTAGACCTTCAAATTTCCATGGCTAGAGGTCTCAAATTCTCCAATATAACAAAGGATACAACCTCCAAACAGCTTGTTGCTACTCTAAGGGAAAGAGAGAGAGAGAGCTGAAAATGGCAAGATAAGCGTTTCCAAAACTGATCTCACATGGTAACTTATGATTTAAGATTTGGGGGTGGTCCAAACTTTCAATGAGCCTACCCACAATTAAAGACTTAAGTGGAAATAGCCTTGCTGCCCTAAATTTGGTAAACTTTCCTTTTCTCTCTTTCCTAAAGAAAAGAGAATTATATTAATAACACCTTGAAGAAAACCCTCCTAAGGTAAGACACAAAGTACAAAGAACTCTCTAGAGAGTAGCAAAGTACATCACAAATATAATGGTGGGTGAACAACCAATCTAATGAGCTATAATGCTAGACCATCTCATGGGTCATATGAAAATGTGCCAAATTCCCGAGTCCACATTTTGGGCATGCCATTTGAATCTTAATAAGGGAATGACATTAAAAAATTTTGCATGCCTTTTGGGCAACTGAAGCTTGACTTTTTCTCTCATCATCTTCCTCATTCAAGCATGCAAGCTTGGGAGAAGCCATGGTTGGCTTAATGAGTCCCATCTCTGGCCTTCTATACAAGGAATAGTCATTTCTAGGCTAGAGCAAGAGGGATTGGTTTCTAGTTGAGATGAAGACGTTGGATCGCCAATCATCTTAAAAGTGGGTTGTCATTCTATCCTCCACAATTGGGAGGTGGCAAACCTCACCACCTGAATGTCACAAACCAGATACGCCTCTTTCCAATGTGCTTTCAGAAAAGTAGAGAGATGGGGAAGATGGACGAATATGTGGCATATAAATCATTGGTTAACTATCAATTTTTGTTGTAGACTAACTTCTATGGATAGCCAATGGCCTCTACAGTGCTATGATTGGACACACCACCAACATTGGATACCTGAATTGATTCATTCCTCAAGTAAGCCTACAAACCCTAGAAAGAAGGTAGTAAAGCAACCATCAATTCAACTCCAAATCGTGCTTTGCTTGGATCAATTTATTATTTTCTTGTGACAAAATTGTCCAAGTCGCACTATAACATGTGTCAACATGCATCTCATTGCTGAGTACATCCATAATGATGACGGCATTCAACCAATTCAGCATGAATCTGCTACGATTTGGCCTAATCAGCTGAAACCCTAATTTAACCCCATCAATAGACCTGATTTTGTCATCAATTAGCAAACTCTTTGCCAAGAGCAGTGAGTGTAAGTAAATGGTAGGGTTTGCAGGGAGAAACACAGAGCCCGCATAGCAAACCCTAGGACACATAACTCAAAAACAAAGAAAATGAATGAAATAATGAATCAGGTAATGATAATACCATGGAGCCTTAGGATTCACTATCTCATAGACTAGTATTGAGGTAAGCAAGTTGAGTCGATGATGTCGATTAGAGCTCGAAGATGATTCCAGTGTCTTGACTGATTAAGTGGTAGCACCTATGGATGAAGATGCTTTGTGGAGGGAGTGAAACATAGTCCTTTGAGCAAGAGAAGACACCAAGTGGTGAACAACAATAGTAGAGGAAGCGGAATGTAGACCTCAAGAGTTGTCAATGATGAAAATGATGTTGTGGCTGCTATCACGGCTACAAGGCCAGCATACTAGAGGAGAAATCACAAAAGTGCCAATGAAGATATCTCTATATGAGTGGCTAGAAACAAGTGGCTACTAACTAGTGCCTCAAGAGAAGAAAAAAATGTAAATATGTTGAGTGAATAAGAGCTCCAACAAGCAATGCATGATTGATCTTGAGTATTGCTTGTTGCTAGAGAACAAAATGCTACAAAAACACGGAGATTGACAGCTCACCAAAAAAAAAAACACTAATGGTGACTGCTAGGTGTCCTATTTCAAGGACATAGTGTTAAGCTTTAAAAATGTATTATAAACTAATTAGCTCTTTAAAACAGCCCCAAAACATGTAAATTACCCAAAGTTTCATTAAATGGTGCATGGTCCTAGAAAGCATCCATGTCCCATAAGCCAAACCCTAATTTGGGAGGATCCACTTATCTATAAATAGACAATGTCACGGGGACGTGAAATTTTGAGATGCTTTAATATTGCCAATTACATTTGATTAAGTTACTAATCAAATGTGCAAGGTTGTTTAGCACATGTGATGCACATTGCAATTATTTCATGTTAACATGCCAAGGACCCAAAGCATGTAATGGGTGTCAAAAGCAATAGTTGTGATAAGTTATACCAACTAGGTTTTGGTGGTCACTTTTGGTCCTAGGATAGTTGTTTGGCCAATAAGTGTCAATGGTGACACTAGGGACTAGCATTAATTAATTAATTAATGCAAGTTTAAGGGTCAACAAAGGTTGGGGACCATTCCAAATTGCAAATGGCCTAGCCAATTTAATTATGGATAGGCACATTTAATTTCAAGCAGAATCAAAAGGGCTGAAATTAATTTTAAAGATTCTCTAATTCCGAAAATTAATTAAATGGCTGGATAATGCTGAAAAATGGGTTTAGAAAGCTACCCCTTGGCAAAAATGCCTATGCAAACTGAGAAAACGTTATTGTGGGCTGAGTCTCAGCCATTCAATCAGTTTATAGCCTATGACAGAGAGAGAGAGAGAAAGGGAGCTATTGGTCCATTTTCTAATCAGAGAATAGCAATTTGCTACAGAAGACAGCCATCTGGGGGCCTCAATAGGCAAGAGACAGTAGGGAGACATCTTCTAGGACCTCGCAACAACATTGCTGATTAGGTGACAAAATTTTGGAGGTGCTTGGCAGTAGGTGACTGCATTAAATGCAAGTTGGAGCAGGCAACAGGCAGATTTCAGGGTATTCTCATGAAGAAATTCAGATTTCTCTCTCATCTTGGCTTTCTCTCACCTTCTCCAACCCATTCTCAAGAGATCTCAATATTTTTCAGCCATTTTGAGTAGATCTTGACCAGATTTGGTGGAAAGTAAAATCTCTATTGTAAACCCTAAATTCCTACAAAAATTAGAGTTTAGTAACCACCTCAAGACCTGTGCCAACAAGATAAGGCATCATATACTAAAATCAGCACCTGCAATTTGTTGTATTGTCAAGGATTTCAAATGTCCAACCATCCATTGTAAATTTGGGGCAGCATTTAGCCACTTGAGATCCAATTAGAGCAAGTCCTAAGTGAAAATCAAGGGGCGAATTGCCCAATTTATTTTATGATTGTCAGATCAACAAGGGGCTTTTGGATCATCCAAGGATATCATGGAATCTAAGCTTGTATTACATCCATTGGTAATTGAAGTTAAAGAAATACCAAAAAGGGTGCCAATTTTGGGGGCAACAAGGTATCTATTGTCCAAGATTATTAAGGTGAATTATCCATTTCAATTTATGTTTATATGTTGATTGTTGTAATTAAGTGCTTGATCAGAGAATTACAACCCTTTCCAAGAAGGAATGCTAGTTTCAAACAAGCTACCCACCACTCAACCCTATCCCTTGTCTTGCATGTTTCAATCATTAACTCCACTAGTGGCTCACCAACCCATCACGACTATTGCCACACCATCAACAGCCCCTAGTGCCTTGTCCACTACTGCCACCTACTAACTCCAACTAATGCTGGTGAATAGTTTTTTCTCCTCTTAACAATTGTGTTTATAATTGGAGAAGGCCACCCTACTATCCACCTGTGCATGTTGCAACTTTGTGTTTCCTACAGTGCAAACATGATTAGCATTATCTTTGTTGGCCCGGGTGTGAAGAGATTGCGCAATTAATTGAAGAGAATCAATGAATTAATCAATGCACAATGATACTCGATCACAAAATGAGAAGCAATGTATCAACAAATAAAAAAGCGTTGTCGGAGCGTTTGGGATCGAAAGTCTACCGCAGGTGTAAGAGACAACAGGGTGAAGGGAGATTTAGAGAGAAGAGTAAACGGAAGAGAAGGGGTTCAAAGAAATAGAAGTTGTAGAGAAGAATACTCACAGAGGTGAAGCCTATCAATTTATTTCTGCATTGTGAGAAGATAAATCTCTTGTAAACAAAAACATGCATAAAACAATACCTTCCTCTATGCTACTCAAACTGCCAATCTGATGCTTTCTTTGGCTCTAAAAGAGGGGTAAAATACCAAGACACCTGGCCAGAATTCTACCAGATTACTCCATCATCTCCCAGCTTGGAGTGTTGTTCACTGTTTGAAAACTGCGATCGCGCGTCGCATGATTTTGCCAATCCTTCTTTTTACATAAAATCCTTCCAAAATGGCTGAAAGCTATATGCTTTCTTTTACATGTCATCCTATTCTGAAAGTTGTCTATAGTTTTTGGATTTTTACAAGAGATAATATTTAAAATATCAAAAATTGACTGAACTTGTCCAAAAATCTATTATTTTTTGAAAATCCACACTACGGGCACTAACATTAATTATTAATATGACATTAGATCTCTAGATCAATAAGAAAGCCGCACTCTAGAGTTTTTCACATTGACCGCGTAGCAACATGACAGAGTACAATGCTCAAGGCAATCTCAATGAAAAATGCCACACTTACGTGCTAATGACACAAAAAGTGTTTTTTCCTAGGATTTGTTATACTATGAGAAGGGCATCTCCCCTCATTCTCAATCGACGAATTCCCATCTTCAAAGCCATTGAAATCCCCAATTAGGAGATCGCATGCTTTGCTTGATTATTTATTGCTACTCACCTCAACCTTGATAGTTTATTTCCCAATCATGGCCCCTTATGGCTCATACATCACAAACCCCCCACAATGCTTAATGTGCTTTGTGGTAAAACCTAGCAAAATGCATTCTCAATTACAAGTTTAGCTTCTTGTTTGTCCCCATACTTACTATTCAAGAGAAAATAACTCCCCCTACAAGTCAAAAGATTAGCTATGGTTGCCTATGTTGACTCCTCAACCTGAAACTTAATTTAAAACTCAGGTTCTAAAATCCACTTTATTACTCTTTTTAAGAAGATTTGCATTACATACAAGTTAAATATAATAAAATAAAACCCCAACCAGCTTAACTGTCATAGGAAACCCTGCCTAGTGTCACTTAGTGTCTCAGATACTAGGAGCAACAACTGCATTTAATAACAACTTAAATGCCTAAGGTGCTTGGATCTTGGATCAAAGGAAACTTTTATATGCTTTATGCATGCATGGAACACTAATTCCATGAAATGTCCAAAGCACTCTAGCTATCAGTGTAGATAAATGTCAAAGCCATCTAGTGCACATGTAGATTTGTAAGTAACTTGCAGAGCCAAACACACTCCACTCTAGCTGTGAACGCTACTTTGTACTAAGCCTCACAACTGGAATGTAAAGTAGCTAATTCCCACAACGAGCCATTAAACTGAAAATACAAGAAATAAACATAAAATGCCAAGAAACCATAGCCAAGGTGACTAGGCATGAAATGGTATTACCAATATTGGTTGAGAATCAAATGATGAGTGGTCGCAGCAAGGTATGCACCCCAAGCTATGGTGCCCAAGAGTATTCACCCTCTTAGATGGTGGGAGGTTGAGACCTCAAACAAGTAATGTTGTGTAATGGCAAAAAGATACTTCACATGTTACATCTCCACCTTTTATACTTAACCCTAGCCTACCCTAGACTAAGGCATTTATGGTTTATTACAAGCCATCCTGGCCTAAAAGAGCTTTGTCCTCAAAGCTAGAATTGGGACAATTTACAAGGGAAAATTATAAGGATAGCTTTGTAAGTGATGAATCCATGCTGTAATGAAACTCTAAGCTGAAGAAGATCTCATATGTCAATGAAATACGAGTATGAAATTTGAATATACTGCTGGAAACTGTCCAAAACAGGCTGCTCCACAAGAATGGCCATAGCTTGAAGAAGAAATGTCCAATCACCATGTATGAGCTATAGAAATGTAGAGAACAATCCCCAGTATCCAGCCATGCCATAAAAATCCAAGTTTGATGACCGTAGAGCAATTTTTTTTATGACAGAAATTTAATACAGCAAGCTATCATGTTCAGATATTACTCTGTTTCCTGCAAAAGCCATGGAAAAGAATCAAGGTATGATGATGGTTTCCGAGTAGACTCCTCCATGGGCAAATCTTGCCATTTAATAAGGTATTCCAGCAGCGAACGGTTCCTTAAAATCTTTTCTCTTTTGCCAATAACCTTTTTAGGTTCATAAATGATAAGACCATCTTCATCCATGGGAGGTAACTCCTCTAAAACCTTTATGGCTGGACTCACATATTTCTTAAGTCGGGAAACATGGAAGGTAGAATGAATCCTTGTTGAAGAGGGCAAATCAAGCTTGTATGCAAGCTCACCAACTCGTTTAAGGATTTAATAAGGCCCATAGTAACGATGAGCCAACTTATTATGACCGCCTTTGAGAGAAGCATACCTAGATTTAGGCACTTTGAGAAATACCCAATCTCCTTCAAACTCCAAAGATCTCCTCTTTTCATCAGCATAAACCTTCATAACATCTTGTGCCTTCCTGCTGTTTTCCTTGCATTGATGCAAAAAAGCTTCCATTTTCTTAACTTCAGCCTTGGCTTGTGGATTCACATCTTCATGAAAAAGGGCTGAAGGTATTTGCACTTTGTATCCATAAAGCGCTTCAAATAGCGACATGCCAATGCTCATATGATGAGTGTTATTATAACAGAATTCAGCAAGATGTAACCAATGATCCCACAAAGCTTGAGTATCATGGCAAAAATGACGAAGATAGACTTCCAACCATTTATTGACACGCTCCGTTTGGCCATCGGTTTGGGGATGATATGCCATGCTAGGAGTCAAAATTATTCCCATAGAAGTGAATAAACTCCTCCAAAAACTTTCCATGAACTTAGTACCACGATCGGATACTATTTTCAATGGCATACCATGAAGCTTAAAAATACATTCCATGAACTGTTCAGCCACTTGCTTTGCTCTAAATTGAGCCTTGGTAGGGATGAAATGAGCTGATTTAGTCAACCGGTCCACCACTACATAAATGCTATTCCACCCATGCTTTGTTGTAGGTAATCCCACAATAAAATCCATTGAAATATCAGTCCACTTGCCTTGAGGAATAGGAAGTGGCTGAAGTAAACTACCGGGTAGAAGAGAGGAGTCTTTATTTTGTTGACACGGAAGATATTGCATAACATAATTCTTAACATCCCTCCAAATGCCCTTCCAATAGAAACTTTTATGGATATTGTCAAATGTTTTGAACAACCCATGGTGTCCCACTAAAGGTGAAGAGTGCATCTCATGCAAGATACGGTCTTTGAAAGAAGATTGTGATGTCAAGAATACTCTGCCACGATACTATAAAAGACATAACCAAGAAGTGGTATAACCCTCTTTCAGTCCTAAAGGCTATTTTGAACTCATCTCCTTCCTTCATTTGAATTTGATAATAACCTGATCGAAGATCTATTTTGGTGAAGACCTTTGTATCTTTAAGCTCATCCAAAAGATCATCAATTCGAAAAATAGGATGTCTATTCTTGACCGTTGACTTGTTCAAACCCCAATAATCAATACACATACAAAATGATCCATCCTTCTTTTTTACTAAGAGCACGAGAGAGGCAAACGGTGATTGACTTTGCTTAATTAAACCCATTTGCAGCAATTCTTTGACTTGTCGCTCCACTTCTTCCCTTTCAAACTTGGACAAGCGATAGGAAGGTTTGTTGATGGGCTTTGTGTTAGGCAACAAATCAATAGGATGGTCAACCTCTCGCTTTGGAGGTAAAGATGATGGTGGCTGAAATAAATCTTTATATTCCTCTAATAGCTCTTCCAATCTTGGATCCCTTTTCTTTAAAAAAGAAGATGGTTGATTTGTTGATTGCCCTTCATCTACTTTTACAAGCAAAAGAGTGAAGATGTATGACTTGGCATTGATTTCTTTTCGCAATTTCTTCATGGAGATGAGTTCTATTTGTTTGAGGTCTATGCCTTTCAACTCTATGTGCCGTCCTTGCCAATTAAATCCCATTTGCATTTGCTCCAAGTCTAAGGTGAATTTACCAAGTGTTTTCAGCCAATTACATCCAATGACAATGTCAATAGACCACATATCCAAAGCGATGAAGTCTACTTGTATTGTGCAAGAGGGCAATAACTCAATTGAAGTGCATGGACACACTTCTTTACTAGACTCATATGCACCATTGGCAACTTGTATCCGCAAGGAAGAGTCCATATTAACGAGTAACAACTTCAGCCCATTCAAAGATTTGATGTTGATGAAGCTATGAATGCTGCCTGTATCCACTAAAATATGTGCAACCTTGCCATTAATGAAACATTTGAGTCTAAGTGTACTTTTCCCTTTACAACCAGTCCATGCATCATGTGAGATGGTACACAAGGAAACATGAGAATCATAAATACCACCTGGATCAAAAGAAAATCCATCCATGAGATCATAGAATTTTCGGTGGTGGCATGCTCTTCTTCATGAATCTCTTCAACCATTGGGTATGCATCAACATGCAGTGAATTTCCCTCTTGATCTTCTTCTTCTTCAACTTCCAATTCTTGAGTGATCACCATGTTGATTTTTGAGTTCTTAGCTTTACACTTTAGCTTACGATCTTGTGACCACTTCTCCCCACATTTGAAGCATAACCCTTTTGCATGCATTTCTCTAAGCTTGTTGTGAGAAAGGAAGTTGCTGTTAGAACTATTTTGGGGCAGTTTAGGAGCATTTTCAGCTCTTGAAAAAGTACCTCTTGGCTCAGCCACATTTCTGAAAGTTTGCCCTTGTTTCTGTACAAAATTTCCACTCTGTTTAGAGACATAAACAGTGGGAAATGTTGGCACTTTGCTGTTATAACTGTTTTGACTGTTATAACCTCTGTTTTCTTGCCTAAAAGAGTCTCTTGATTGGCTGAAAACTTGCCCATACTTTGTAGGTTGATTGTAAATATTATCACCTATACTTCTTTGCTGGAAATTTCTTGCATCTCTTTTGTACTTCAAGGAGTATCTTTCAGCCAATTGTATGGCCTCATGTAGTGTTTTTGGTTGTTGAGCTCCTACCTCCAATGATAGGGTAGGATCAAGACCAAAAATGTATTTATTCAAGTTAGCAAAATCTGAAATGCCTTCAACATACATGGAAAGATTCAAGTAAGTATTGAAATAGTCTCTAACGTACATTCCTCTTTGAGCGCATACATACCATCTTCTTTGAAGCCTTTCTTTTTCCAAAGGAGACACAAAGACATCAATCATTGCCTGCTTGAACTCCTCCCAAGAGTCAAAGTTTTGCCCAATCTTATGCATGTGACACCACCAAGTATGGGCATAAACTTCAAGATGAAGAGCCGCGAAATAAATCTTGGCTTCTTCACTTCTAGGATAAAGGGTGAAGTATAACTCAAGCTTATTGATCCACTCCTCCTATTCTGAAGGTGAAGCATTATCTCCTTTGAAATTAGTGATATTAATCTTTTCCTTATATTCTTTTTCATTGTGAGGTGGTTGCCCATGAGAATGTTGTCTCCATGAATCTTTGTTCCATGAATTTTACCTAAAAGTAGGTGGCCCAAAACCATGAGATGAAGGTTGTCCATTTGAAACATGCTCTTGGTTTGGGATGTCATGAGCTGATCTTGGCTCATCATGCCTTCCACCTTCATGAACTTGATTGTTGACTGCATTTTCTTTTTGAGCATTTGAGGGCTCATGATAAAAATTCTTGTAGAAGGGGTCACATCCATGGTAATCATTATCCCATCAAGTGTTGTCTTGTTCCCCTTCATGTCTGATTATCTTTTGGGCTGCTAAACTGAGGCCTTGGGGTATAAATGCCATGAATTTGTGAAGGATGATGGTTGCCCCTCACTCTAGATGGTTCTCCCCTTTCAAAAGTGTGCATAACTAGCTGAGACTTCTCTTTGCTTGGATGGGAAGGATTACCAACAAAGGGAATTGCATGGGAGTCTTCAATAGTTTGAGGTTCTCTTTGTGGCTTGCTTCCAATTTTCTTTATGGCTAAGATGAGCTCTTGGAATAAAGTTTTCTTGCTTTGCTGCAAATCAAAGATTCCTTGGTTTACTTACGCCATTCCTTACAACAAACCTTGATTCATATGTGTTAAGCGTTCATTTAAAGCCTTCAAATCCTTAGAAAGGCCTTCATTGACATGTCCCAACTCTTTTAACAGTAGGAGATAATCATTCCATGCATGCTCTTCATGTATGTCATGCTGTCCTTGATGTGTGCTATAAGCAATCCCAATGCTTAATTCTTCATCTATTTGATCAATATTATAGGCTTCAACTGTGTAATTTTGATCCTCTTGGAAGTCTCTGACACCATCATTCAATGCCTCAGTAATGGGATCTTTCTTCTTATTCCTGGCCATTAAGAGAGAACGATGTACTAGTACACAGTTTGTCACTTAATCCCTTGTTTCTCTCAGAATATAGCACCAATCCCAATGCTTAATAGCTCTATGGAAAGCTTATTCTATGGGGATATACCATATTTCAAAATATATGGACTTGGGTAGGATACTTTGGGTGGAACAATGTCAAATAGTGTCCCCCTGTATGCTGTCTGGGTGTTGTCTCAACATACAGTGTCAGAAAATCAGCAATAACTTGAGCTCCCGATATCGGATCACCAAAATTTTTTATTCAAATTGGAGCTTAGGATCCCCTCTTCGAATGGAGCTATCAAGTTTCTAATTTGGATCAGGACAAAATTTGCTGTGATTGAATCTTCAGGTCTAAACAGGAAATTCCTGCACACTGTCCACCACCTGTAAGTACCATGTTTGACCCTGTAGGAATACCCTGGGTAGAAGAAACCCTTGTAAACCATTGTAGCAACCATGAGAGGGTTATGGGAAACCTGTAGGGCTCAAGAATAACGTGTAGATTGGTATATACCTGCTGTTTTATCTGTAAAAACTCTGTCCAACACCTGTAGGTACCTTGAAAATAGGAGATGCCCTGCACCTCTTCCAATGGTTCTTCAACCACTTATGGAATCCTGAATATGGCTGATCAATGCTATACTAGTGCCAAACTCTGATAATGGGGAATGTACCTGCACCTAAATTTGAAAATTGCATGGGCTCCGAAACAAGAGGGGTGTGCAAAGTTCCACATCAAGCCAGGTTGTGCACCCCTTCAGGGTCTTAATCGGAAAGGGAGGGTCACCTCTCTTTTGTCTTCCCAACTCGCCTGGCATCCGCTTTTCCTCACAGGAACCAACATGGCAAGTATATTCTAATGGCTAATCAAACAAAGATACTATGCATTGATTGAAAAAGCCTTTAAATTCTTTAATAAAATGCAAGTGAATATTGGGAAATGACTGAATTGAAAGGGCTATGGATAGGGCATTACCCTTTTGCAGTGACTCATTACTTTTACAATGTTCCCACTTACCATTTTTATCATTAGTTCAGTCCTATAGCATCAATGTTCAATCATCCAACAAAAATCCAAGTCAAGTAGGCAGTGACTAGCATTTATGCAATCAATTGAGCTTCAACATTTGAATGGGCAGGAAAGAAACTCATCAAGCAATCATAATCAGTCCTGGGCTGAATTCTACATGCCCTTCAATATGAATTAAGAGGTTCTATTCCACTCAATCTCTCTTATGAACAAATGGACTAGTTCAACAATTGGATGAAAAGAGAGATTAAGCTGAAAGCAATAGAATTACCAATTTAATGTTGATGGAAAGTAGTAGATGAATCCAATTCAATCAATATTCAACATAAACCACCATCAATAGACCAAGATTTCAAATCATAAGACCAACTTCAAGAAAGCTTTGTTTAATATGATTGCTCCCATGTAATCTTCAGCTCCCGCTCAATAAGATTGCTCCAATGCAATCAAAAGAAGCCAATGATTTGATAGAAATCTACAATAGCTTGTTGGAGAAGATGCTTTGAGCTTTGATGCGTGTAAATTCTCATTAGAATCATGGATTCCATGAATTTTCAGATATTGCCATGTTCAAGAGGCTGAAAATGCTTTCAAACTTGAAGAATTTCTTTAATGTAAGCCAAATCTTTGAAGAATACCTTCAATTGAACCTTCTCGGGGTTGTAGACAACAAAAGCCCCATGGATTGAAGCCTCAATGAAGCAAGATTTGATGAAGATTGATGGCTGCCTTGTTTTCCCTAATCTGAGATGAAGAAAATGCTTCAATCTTGCTTGGAAACTCCAATATTTTCTCAATGTCGATCCAATGCATGATGTAGATGCTTGCTCTTGCTATTAGGAAGCTAGTAGGAGCCAAGAGGAGGCCAAATCTTCAAGAAATTGGAGGATTCTTCATGCTGTACATTTTCAGCCATGGCTAGGGTTTGAAGAAAGCTTCAATCTTGGAGAGAAGAGGAGGAAGAATGCCATTGATGCCTTGTACATCACCTTTGTGCTCCAAATAACCTTGTGGAAGAGCTTGTAGCCTCCAATCAACCAAACGTTTGATTAAATGGCACATTTAGGTGCAGGAAAAATGGCACAAAATGCTGCCAGCATGCTCCCTCAACCACGTGATGAATCCCTCATTAAATCCCAGCAAATAAGTGTTTAATCTGAAGCTAAGGATGCCTACTTTGATCCTATATAGGTTGCATAGATGATAGAAACAACGGGAGAGAGAGATGAGTAATTTTCTCCATGGCAGCTTGAAGAGAAAGCTTGAGAAAGAGGAAAGAAGCTTGTTCCAAAAAAGTAACCACGGTTTAACCTCTCCAAACCCTGTTTAAGCTTCAGTTAAGTCCATGATCCTTCAAAATAGTCCAAAATTGACCACGTACCACTAAAATGACCATGAATCCGCCATTGTTTTTTCAGACATTCTTCAAGACCATCAAATTTAGTCACGGTTTACTGCAGAGACCTTAACTAGTTGCGATTTTAACTGAATCAAATCCTGTAACTAATTCTTGTCCTCCAGTTACTCTGTGCCTAAACTATAACCAGATTCACCATGAAAATGACTCTTCCCATGGATCAAAATCCATACTCTGATACCAATGTAAAGTAACTAATTCCCACAGCAAGCCATTAAACTGAAAATACAAGAAATAGATATAAAATGCCAAGAAACCATAGCCAAGATGACTAGGCATGAAATGGTATTACCAATGTTGGTTGAGAATCAAATGATGAGTGGCTGCAGCAAGGTATGCACCCCAAGCTATGGTGCCCAAGAGTATTCACCCTCTTAGATGGTAGGAGGTTGAGACCTCAAACAAGTAATGTTGTATAATGGCAAAAAGATACTTCACATGTTACATCTCCACCTTTTATACTTAACCCTAGCCTACCCTAGACTAAGGCATTTATGCTTTATTACATGAAACTAGCAACTAAAGTTTGTTTCTTACTAAACCAAGAACCAAGAGATGTACCCAAGAAAAGTATTTGTCACTATGAGAAACACGGCAATCTGAACATCCGATACAATCACTATCTAAATATCCATGCAAAGGGAGTGAAGAATCAACCTTGTAGAAAAGGCCAAGATCCTAAGTGCCTTTATGATATCAAAAGACATGCTTCATTGCCTGCCAATTAAGTATTGATGGATTGCACATGAGCCTACTCAACTGGGAGACAGCAAACTGAAGATCGAGCATCATGTCACATAGATAAATCAAGCATCCACAGCCTGTTGATATAAAGTAGTGTCAAAGAATACGATGCCATCATCAAAAATGAATTTGAATTCAAGCTCTGAGGGAGTGGGCATGGGCTTGCATTCCTCAAACTAAAAGCACTAAAGAAGCTATCCAATAAACTTGGAATGTGTCAGGCTTGCATTCCTCAAACTAAAAGCACTAAAGAAGCTATCCAATAAACTTGGAATGTGTCATATTGATGCTCCCCTTAATGGTGGAAAATTAGATACCCAAGTAATAGTGAAGTAGACCAAGATTTGTCATGGCAAAGGTTTGTTGTAAATCAGCCTCGAATGCTGCAATGACTAGCACTCATTCCCAATGAGAAGCATGTCATCAACATACAGTACAAGAATAATAAAATCAAATCCCAGATGTCGAATGTAAAGGGTAGCCTCTGTAGGGCTATTCTAGACGCCAAGATGCAATAGATGAGAATGAACTCAAGCATACCAAGCCTGTGGAGCTTGCCTTTAACCATCCAAAGCCTTCTTGAGACA